>NC_050460.1:32288962-32421462 GCF_903995425.1 Onychomys torridus | reverse complement strand
CAGTGAGAAGGCCATCTACAAACTAAAGAGGCCTCTGAAGAATTAACATCTCCAGTGCTTTGATTTCTAGACACCAGGATGAAGAGAAAATGAATGGCCACCCATCCTGTGTACGGCCCAAGCAACCTGACACACAGGGCTGGTGTGTCAGTATTCAGAGCAAGGGTTGCCTCCTACCTGAGGTCTTGACTAGTAAAACTGGCCTTTGGGGCCTCACATCTGAGCCTTTGTGAAGAGCCACAGACAAGCTTTCATACCTCGGCCAGGGAGCCATCTATTAAAGAGATTAATCTCCAGTGTTTAATTCTCTCAGTTTTGAATAACTTCAGTTTCTGTATGCTCACTAGCTCTCAGCAACTTGCTTTGGTCTGGTCTTCAGAAGGTAGACCCTTGCAGCCCCCTACGTGCCCCCAGCAGTGTCCCCATCTGTAGTAGGCAAAGCGGAGTGCCTGATACAGGTGCTCAAGTAACATCTACTGAAGGCCTAAGCAAACAAAACATAGCTAAGTATGTGTGTGAGTCCGTGAAGGGTCAGTCTATAGAACCTGTCTTTCAGAAAGTCTCATGCACCCTTCTCTCACTCACCCTGTCCACTGCCACGATCCAGTCCAAAGGTTCTTAGTGGGAGCAGCTGGGCAGGGCAGATGCAAAGGAGGAGGCAGAAACAGGCATCAGAAACACCTGAGGAGTTTCTGTCAAACTGCCCAAGGTTGCTCCTCTGCTTGTATCTGACCAAACACTCTAACATGTAGAATGCTGGAACATTGTTCAGTTGCAGCTTACCGCCCAGAATATGGTGCCCGTGCCCATGGGTGGGTCTGTCAGTGGTGGAACAGTCTGGAAATGTTGATGGTGTTGCCTGAGTCATTTATACTTTCTCGGATTTTCTTCCTAATGTTTTATTATTGACTGTAGTGTGTCGTCTCTCAGCCTTCACATCCATCCAGCTTGGCAGCGTGCATTTTGAAGCTTTGTCATCGCATACAGAGAATTGTCCTGCCTCCCTCAGGGGTTGATACCTCAAATTTGTCACTGTGGAATGTCTCTCTTTGCTCCTGATAAGACTCCTTGCTTGAAAGCTTACTTTTTTTTTTTTTTTTTTTTTAATTATGGCTTTCTCCTGATTGCTGGTATCCATAGCATGAGTGAGGCTTCCTGAGCCTAAAATCCCCCAAATCCAAAATCCAGACTACTCCAAAATCTAAAACACCACAAGTAGAAAGTCTCACAGTAGATATGAGTCCATGATCACAAACTTCGTTTCATACACATTTTGTTCTCTTTCGTTTCTAAGATGGGGTCTCACATTGTAGCCCAGGCTGACCTGGAACTCACTACGTAGCCCTGGCTAAGTCTCAAACTCATTCCTCCTGCCTCAGCCTCCCAAGTATTCGGACTGCAGAGTGAGTCATCACCTGACGTTGCTTAAAATTACTTTTGAGCTTGTAAAATTGCCATCAGGCTGTAAAAATAAGAGGTACACGAAACATCCATGAATTTCATGTTTTGAGCCCCATCCCCCAGATATCTCATATTTACATTTCAAAATCTGAAAGACGTCCAAATTCCTAATCACAAGAGAAACTCATAGAGTACTGTCCTCTGAGCCAAACTCCGCCATCTTCAGAAGTGCCAATGGGCCTGCTTGGAAAAGATCACAGCAGGGGCTGCTGACTATTCTCTCACAGACAGACAGGGCGTGGGGGTGCTGGGACCTCACCTGAGTAGCCAGCCATCCCTCACAACCAGGTGATTGCAATCTTCTTAGTTGCAGGAAGCCTCTGGCTCCTAGTGGAAGGGACTGAAGAGTATAGTTTGGAGAGGACTCCATCCATGTGGCAGTGGAAAAGCCATCATCCCTGCTTGGTAAAGACTTTCCAGTGCAGTCTTTTTGATGGGAGCACCCACCTACAGTAAGTAACCCCTCACTTAGGCCCTGTAAGTAAGCACAACAAACTCATTGGTTCCCCAAAGTGAACTTTGGTGGAATCATACCTCGGTTTGTTATGGGGCCTTAGGAGGAGATGGAGACATTATTTACATCGCCTCTTGAAGAAGGAATTTTAGCAACAATGCTCAATATATTTGTCTTTGGTCACACCTTGCCTCCCCTACCCCTATGTGAGGTATTAAACTCAAGGCCCTTTGCATGTTAGGCAAGCACTCTACCACTGATTTATATCCCAGCCCTAACCTCTTACTTTTAATCTGTATATGTCTTTATACTTCCAATGGATTTATTATAGAATATATATATATATATATATATATATATATATATATATATATATATATACATATATATTTATATAGTGTGCTATTCAAATGTCAGTCATTTCATTGATGTGTTTATGCCGTTCACATTTGAAATGAGTGTTGTTGATATGGCTGGATTAAGAGTTAAGCAGTCTGCCAGCTATTTTCTGTTTGTTCCATCTGTGTGTGCTGTGCTTTTTGCCTCTGTTGCTGCCTTCTCTGGTTTTCAGTGGGTAGACAGGGTCTCACTGTGTCACCCAGGCTGTTCTTGAACTCATGGGCTCAAGCAACCCTGCTTCAAGTAGCTCAAACTGCAAGCGTGTACCAGGCATCCAGCTTTCAAAGGTATCTGTTCTATTGATTTGCTATTTACATCTCTTTGTATACTATTTAGTAACTCCTTTAAGGTTTACAGTATAGATGTATGTATTATTATTAGAGTCATACATGGTAATGGGTTCTATTGTGGGATCCTCATAAGTACTTACTTCCTGTTGACCTCTTCCCTCCTCTCCTCTCATCCCTGTGCCTGCCTCCTGCTAGCATCCTTCCCCCACCAGCTCCCCTGTCTCTTTCATGTATTCTCTTACTCTCCTTTACCCTCCTCCGAGTATCCTTTCGTGTTCTATACACTCCCCCCACACACATAGGCACACATATGAAAATTAAAATCAAAGGCCTGCTTATGAGAGATAATGAGGTACTTGTCTTCGATACCTCACATAACATAATTATTTCCAGAGCCTTCCGTTTCCCTGCAAATGTCATGATTTCAGTTTTATCCATGGCTGAATGAAAATCTATTGTGTACGTGTTCTACATTTTCCTTATTCATTCATCTGTTAACGGGTGTATTGAGTGCATTGCAAGGGGCAGTGGGCTGGGAGGGAATGAGAGGGCTGCCTGCAGCCTACAATATATCAGTTTAAGAGACTCGAAGTATTCCTTCAAATAACATACTCTCTCACACAGTATGTTGCAAGGATAACAGGGTACACTCCCAATCCCTCCCTCCTTCTCTCCCTCCTTCTCTCCCTCCCTGCCTCCCTCCCTCCCTCCCTGCTCTTCTGCCATGGTTTGCTTCATTTCCCTGTCCCGTGTGCTGTGAATACATCTTCCACTGCTACTGCAGGTGCTCTTCAAAACACACCTTTTAGAGTAATTTTTAAAAGTCTGTGCCTGGATTTATTTTATTTCTTCTGCCCTTTAATCATAACCCTTCAACCTGGAGATTTTCCTTTAATATTGTGATAGCATTTATGGGACAGTTGGAGAGCAGTGGGTACCCTTGATTTTTGTCTATCTGAGAAAGTCTGTATTCTTTTTTCTCTTTCACTTGCTGAGGATATTCTAAATCACTATAGAATGTTGGATTACCAGCCCACTCTGCTTTCCAGCACTTTAAAGATGTTATTGCCTGGCCCTGGCGATTTATATCTGTAATTCCAGCACTCAGGGGACAGAGGCAAGAGAATTGCTGCATATTAAATGCAAGCCTGGGCTGCACAATGAGATGATGTGTCAAATAAATAACAAAATGAATGAATGGATGGATGGGTTGATGGGTGGATGGATAAATGGGTGGGTGGATGAATGTATTCATGCATGGATAGGTGGGTGGGTGGTAGGTTGATAGATGATGGATAAATGGGTGGATGAATGGATAGTTGGAAGAATGGATAGATGAATGGATTGATGGATGGATGGATGGATGGATAGATAGATGGATGGGTGGATGGATGGATGAATGGATAGGTAGGTGGGTGGATGGATATATAATATTAGACTATTACCTTAGGGTTGTCATGGTGCTAATAGAAGTTATATACTCGCTACTCTCTAGAGGATGTCTGTTTTCTCTAACTGCTTTCAATATTTTCCCTATCTTTCATTAGTTATGGCAACATATGTCTAGGTGTGTTTCTTTTGCTTTAATATCTGTCCTATTGGTGTTAACTGATATTCCTTGAAATATTGCTGAGTGTCTGTCACTAACTTTGGAAAATTCAAGCCATTATTTTTTAAAATATATTATCTGGTCCATTTTCCTGTTCTTTCCCAGTTATGCTTATGTTAGACTGCCTGATATTTCTGGAATTGTTCTACAACTCTTGAAGGGTCTATAACTGTTTATTTTGAGCTTTTTTTTTCATTGCATTTTCTGGGAGTACTTCTTTTTTGGAGACACTGGCTGGCCTAGAACTTGCTAAGTGGACCAGGCTGGCTTTGAACTCACAGAGTTCACAGGTCCACCTGCCTCTGCCTACCAAACACTGAGATTAAAAGCATGTGCCACCACACCTGGCTTACTTGGAAAATTTATATTCCAATATTCAAGTTCACCAATTCTTTACTCTGCTCTATCAATTATTAAATTGTTACATTCAATCAATTGGTAAAAGCAGTTTTCATCTCTGTTAATGTGTTTGTTGTTCAGTATTCCATTGAATGATTTCTAATGGTTTCCATTTCTCACTGAAATTATGTATCTGATCTTGTATACTGTCTACTTTTTCCTTTAGATTCTTTAAAGTATTAATATCTCTCAGTTCGTGTGTGTGTGTGTGTGTGTGTGTGTGTGTGTGTGTGTGTGTTATGTTTAGTTCTAATGATATTTTCAGCTCTTTAGACTGAGGTTATTTTTTTTCTCTTTTGCCTATTTTGGGTGCCACATGATTTTTTTCTTGTCAAAATAAATCAATAGATACTAAGGTAAATGATATCCCCAATGTGTGGAGATGATCTGTCTTTTTTCTGGACCTTTACTATGAGGAGTTACATTAATCTAACTAGGAACTAGGTTAGAATTTCTTGTTGGTACCTCCAGTGCACAGAGGCTCAAGTCCTTTACATCTGTGCTGTGAGATGGTATTCCACGGTGATTTCTGAGAATGTAGTCTCCTTTTGGTATTGAGTGGATCAGTGCTTGCCAGTGTCAGTCCATGTCTTGAAGCTCTCCTGGACATTTCCCACAGTTACTTACACTGCACACTTTGTAGAAGGTAGAAGATCTGAGAAAGAAGAGGTGGTGCAACCTGATTTAGGATGGACTGGGAGTCAGAGGTGTGACCTTCACAAATATTCCTGCTCTAGTCTGGAGGCCAAGCTTTCTGTTGGCTCTCTTTCCTACCCTATCTTACCCCTGATCTTAATCCACAGCTTGTCCTTCTTCACTAAAGCTTTGTTCCAAGGGCAGATAGGGAATGTGGGCTTGCCAAGCTAGACAGTGGCTGCTGCTCTCCTTCCTGGCCATACCAGGGAAGAACTTTCCTAGAATTACTTCCTTACATCAATGTGTGCCCAGTGGAAGACCTGAAGGTAAATCCTGCAAGAGAGAACTGAACATTGCCCTATCAACCCACCTTCAACTGTCAGCAACTTGCTAAGAATTTCCTACTGGATCCGTCTTTGTGACCTATGCAGCACTCAGTGGCTGTTGTCCGAGATGAGTGAGCACATACTCGGGTCCTGTTTCACCTTGCAACTTCAACTCTCCGATGAGCACAAAATGAGTCATGACTTTGAGGTTCATCTGACTAATTTCTTGTAGGAGTGGGAGAAATGCTCTGATTTTTCTGAACTAAAAGGGGGAAGTCTGGTTTGGAGGTTTAATTAACCGGCTCCCTAGC
Source organism: Onychomys torridus (assembly GCF_903995425.1). Lineage (NCBI taxonomy): Eukaryota > Metazoa > Chordata > Mammalia > Rodentia > Cricetidae > Onychomys > Onychomys torridus. The sequence continues at coordinate 32,415,577 of NC_050460.1, read as the reverse complement.
TGAAAAAATATAAACAAGCCTGTACCAGATTTCCAGTTTTTCCTGTTGCAAGTGTCAGAACCCAGGGGCTGGAAAAAATGTCTCAGCCACATGAAGGGCAACTCTACACAGAGTCCAAGACTAGCTTCAAATCATGGGGCAAGTGAGTCCCTTCCTCGGCAGGTATGGGTGTCAATACATTGTTAATGGGATGGAATAGAAATTTGGGAAAAATTAAGGGGCAATGGAAGGAAAAGGAAATCCCTTACCCCAGAATCCAAAGCCTGCTGTACATTTCCCATTGGCTTAGAATCCGGAATTTCAACCCAGTTGACAAAGGAAAAGTTACCCATGTGAAAACAATGCTTGTTTTTCTGAGGTTTATCTTAGATTAGAGCAATTGTGCTGGCTAGTCTTAGGTCAACTTGACACACAGGCTAAAATTATCTGAAGGGAGGGAACCTCAATTGAGAAAATGCCTCCATAAGGTCTGGCTGTAAGGCATTTTCTTAATTAGTGATTGATGGGGGAGGACTCAGCCATGGTGGGTGGTGCCATCCCTGGGCTGGTGGCCATGGGTTCTATAAGAAAACAGGCTGAGCAAGCCACAGGGAGCAAGCTAGTAAGCAGCGTTCTTCCATGGCCTCTGCATCAGCTCCTGCCTCCAGGTTCCTGCACTGTGTGTTCCTGTCCTGACTTCCTTCAACAATGAACAAGAATATGGAAGTGTAAGCCAAATAAGTTCTTTCCTCCCCAAATTGCTTCTTGGTCATGGTGTTTCATTGCAGTAATAGAAACCCTGACTGAGACAGTGTTAAAGACAACTAATTACCAGGACTTGCACGGCCTCTGAGTTTACCATAAAAGCATTCCTCTTTGATCTCTTCAACCTGAGTGATCAAGCCACCTTGCAGTTACAGAAAGGGAATATTCCTTAAGGTGAGAGAAGCGGGCCAGCTCATATTTCGAACTTAATTTTTAAACTCTACTTAACCTTCGAAAGTGAGGATAAAATACAGATTTTAAGCAGTGTGACTTTAAAGGCCACAAAATGGTATCTATTATTAAGACACTGGCCTCCCCTCCATACTTGACTGTAAAGCATGCGCTTCCACTCACCTGTGTCTCTACTCAGCGAACTCAGCTCTGTTTCATACTGACCAAATCCTTTCCCATGGTAAAGTCAGGATCCTGGCTCCATGTCTGGGCGGTTCCAGTCTCTTCCTCCTTAGTCAACTGTATCTGCATGTTATCTGATACTCGGTTGTTAGGCAACAACGCCTTATTAAGAAGCTCTGCATTCTTCAGTTTCTAGCATTTGCATTTTATTTGAGTTGAAAAGACTTTGACATGTCATGGGGAATAAGACAAACACTTTCTAAAGACCTTCTGAAGAACCAGGCTTTTCTTGAGTGGGAAGATTTAGCAGACAGAAGATTACATTTCTGTTTCAACCCCTTCCCTAGGTTCGCCCGTGGCGAAGGACCCGTTCCAAGACCAAATGCATCATGATGGGAGACAGTTTAAGAATGAATTGAGGTGGTTGGAAGCTTTTTATAACCTAGATTTCAAGTTTACAGTCGCTTGGAAATCAGTTCTGAGAAGTGGGGAGTGCAGACTTTTCTCTCATTTCAGTTTCCTTTAAGAAAGAAAATACAGATGAAGAGCATACGGTTTTAAAGGAAGCTGTACTCTATGGCAGAGTTTAACAAGGATTTTTGGTGACAAAAGACAGAGTAGAAAGTTTGTTTGCAGCCATGTGATTTCTGTCAGAAGTACTGAGCTGTGTTACTGATGTAAAGTCAGCTGAATGTCACTCAAACAATGATGACTCTGTCCCAGTTAAACTTTATTTACAGAAGCAGGAAGCCAACCCATGGACCAGAGTTTGATGAGTCCTGAGTTATAAAAGTGACTGAGTTGTAAAAAGTGAAAAGTTAAAACCAGGAGTTGGTGCTGGAGAGATGACTCAGTGGTTAAGAGCACTGACTGCTCTTCCAGAGGACCTGGGTTCAAGGCCCAGCACCCACATGGCAGCTCACAACTGTCTGTAACTCAAAATCTGACATCCTCACATAGTCATACATGCAGCAAAACACCAATGCAAATAAAATAAAAATAAATAAATAAATAAAACAGGAGCATGTCTGGATTCCTAGCACTTGGGAGGCAGAGGTAGGAGAATTAAGAGTTCCAGGCCAGCCTAGGTTACTCAGCAAGAGAGAGAGAGAGGTAGAGGGATGGAGCTATGTGGGGTGAGCTCTCAAAGTCTCCAGTCCCACAATTGGAGAAAATATTATTATAATTCTAAATAATTTTTCTTCCTTCTTTCCATCTTCCCTCCTCCATTTTTTTTTTTTTTGTTTGTTTGGTTTTGGTTTTTTTGAGACAGGGTTTTTCTCTGTAGCTTTGCGCCTTTCCTGCAACTCACTCTGTAGACCAGGCTGGCCTCGAACTCACAGAGATCCGCCTGCCTCTGCCTCCTGAGTGCTGGGGTTAAAGGCGTGCGCCACCACAACCAGGCCCCCTCCTCCATTTTTTAAAGATAAAGTCTCTTGAATCCCAGGCTAGTCTCATGCGGCTGGCTTTCAATTCTTGACCCTCCTGCCTCTACCTTATAAGTGTCTACCACACCATCTTCTATTTCTTGATTTGAGCATTTTACCTGGTCTCTACTATTTTCTTTGTGAAATATGTGAAAACTGTCTAACTCATAATACCTTTCCTTCTCTGCAACTCTCCAAGACTTGTCTTTGCATTGTATGTGTGTGTGAGAGAAAGTGAGAAAGTATGAATGAGTATGGAGGCTAGAGGTCAATATCCAGTATCTTTCTCTATCATTCTCCATCTTTTTTTTTTTTTTTTTTTTTTTTAAACAGGCTCTCTCACTGTACTGGCTTAAATGAAAATGGCTCCCATCAACTTACATGTTTGAATTATTGGTCTCCAATTGGTGGAACTGTTTGGAAAGGATTAGGGGTGTGGCCTTTGTTGGAGGAGGCGTGTCACTGGGCGTGGGCTTTGAGGTTTCAAAATCCCATGCCATTCCCAGTTAGCTCTCTCTGTCTCTCTGCCTCCTGCCTTTGGAGTAGGATATAAGCTCTCAGCTACTGCTCTGGTGCCATGCCTACCTGCTTGGACTCTAACCCTCTGGAACCATGACCCCAATACACTCTGTCTTTATCAGCTGCCTTCATCATGGTGTTTCTTCACAGCAATAAAAAGTAGCCAAGACATTCACTGAACCTGAAGTTCAGCAATTTAACAAGACTAGCTGGCTAGCCAGGCTCAATGGCTCCATGTCCACCTCCCCAGTGCAGGGGTTACAGGCTTATACTGCTGTGCCTAGCTTTCTGCATGGGTGCTGGGGATCTGAATTTGGATCTTTGTGCCTTCGAGGTAGCACTTGACTGATGGAGCCATCTCCCCACCCCTCTTGTCTTTATAAACACACATTCTTACAGATTTTCTGTGTGTTTATAACTCAGCTGTTTCTTCTTCCATTAACAGGTGTTGTGATATGGGGAATCCTGTCATCCTTCATCACCTCACCCTTCTCCACATTCGTGCCAAACCACTGTCAGTTCTGTGGTTATTTATTTATTTATTTTTTTTACAAGACTCCTGTTAGAATGTGCACATTCTGTTGCCACGTTAATTAGCTCTTTGGCATTCTGCCAGAGTTAGTTCTAAAAAATCATGAAACAAAACCCAGCATTTATAGTATTCCAATTACATAAATAATAGTCATGGAAGAGCTAAAGAGTTTGCTTAGAGAAATAAATATAATCCACCCGTACTAAACACACCTCTACAGTGAGTGCTCCAGGCATCAGAGTCATGCAGGTGGATATTTCTTAGGCTCCAACAAATTGTCAAAGTCAGGTTCCCTTTCATCTTTCAGTCTCCCCTATCAGTGACCTTCAAGCTGGCCTTCACTCCCCTCCTCACTTTTTCCTTGAGACCAGGTTTCTTAAGTATAGCCTCCATTATGCCCATGCTGGGATTACAGACCTGCCTCAGGAACTCTTTCCAGATCCTTTTGTTTGACAATTTAACATACAATACTCTGAGCCTCCACATCTTGAGCTCTTTGTCCTTTCCCTGAGAACCATCACTTGTCTCAGTTCTTGAAGTTGTTGGCTTTGCTCAAAGCTGTCTTGGTTACATGGGTGGGTGAAAGCCATTCTGATCTGGAAGTGGATTCCTCTGTGTGTGTATAGCCCCTTTCTCCCCAGACTTCATTTCTGGAATGGGACGATTGTGGGAAGCTAGCTCCCACCTTTTGAAGGGTTCTTATGAGAAAAGAATCAGAAAATATTAGATAGAAAGATAGACCTAGCTGATGATAAGAAGACAGACACAGGATAGCTTCAGGAGGGCCTGGATCAATACCCAATGTCCTTGAAGGCTTTTGATAGCATGCCAAGGGGAGTGGCAAAAGGACCTCCCCCTTGCAAGATCAAAGCACACCACACAGCCAAGTGTAGACCCTTCCAAACACCTGGTAAACACACCTGTGACCCAATCATCTCCTTATGCAGCCCTGCTGGGTAAAGCAAGCTCAGATTCTCTGACCCTAAGTTCTCACTAGGAAACCTCTGTGGGTCTCCACAGGTTCCCCTTCTTAATAATTTAAAGGGCCCCTCAGGCTGCTCAGATAGACTGTGTCCTAGGTCACCTTCATCACTAAAATCCTTGCTCATTGTCAAGATACACTTTCCACCAACTGTACTGTCTTAGGTTGGCAGCTAGCAAGAAGGACTTACCTGTCTCTGGCTACCAGTCTCTGGCAGGGGGAGGTACAGAGCTTAACTCTATGCAGCTCTGAATCAGATTCCCACTAAGAGCTTGCAAATAGCTGGCGCAATCACATCAATACTCTTGCTCCCTATGGCTGCCACATCTCCCAGTAAAGGAGTAGAGGATGACAAAGATAGAATGGCCTTGTTGAATGGGTCTAAGATGTCTATCACAGTCTTAGCTGCACCAAGCCCTTTTTTAAATCAATAAATTCTTGATGCAACAGCATCAAATAATTCAATAAACTCCTGATGCAACCACATCAAACCTAAAGACTCCCTTAGCTTCACCAAACCATGGTTCATCACTATCAACAGGTTAACATAATTCTAGTATGATTACTGTGCACAATTATAATTCTAAAACTTATATTCTTCAAACTTTACCAAAACTTTTTACAACTTTAGAGAGAGAGAAACATAGATGAGACAGAGACAGAGAGATACTTGCTGCAGCCTAACTTTTACCAATTGCTTCTTTAGTTTAACTTTAACTGCTATGATTTATATATACAGTTTTACTCCAAAGAATAGAATACCACCACATAACATTAATTCATAACTGGACATGTCCCCTTGCTTCTGTAGTGCCCCTCTCTCTCTTATCCTTTGTACCTAAGCCCCATGTTGGGTGCCATCTGTGGGAGGCCAGCTCCCACCTTTTGAAGGGTTCTTATGAGAGAGGGATAAGAAAATATTAGATTGAAAGAGGGACAATGGGAAGAAAGACAGAAACACAGGATAGCTTCAGGAGGACATGGATCAATACCCAACAGTCTCATCCTTTATTGAAAAGGCTTTTTATAACAAACCAAAAGCAAAAGACCTCCCCCTTGTAAGATCAAAGCACACCACACAGCCAAGTGTAGACCCTTCCAAACACCTGGTAAACATTCCCATAACCAAATAATCTCCTTATGTAGCCCTGCTGGGTAAAACAAGCTCAGATTCTCTGACCCTGAGTAAATTCTCACTAGGAAACCTCTGTGGGTCTCCACAGAAGACTAAGCCCATGAACAGGGAAGGTAAACTGATGTCTTCTTTTCAGGATGAAAAGGAATCAGCTCTTCCCTCCTACCCACAAATGCTTCAATAAATATTTTCTCCCAGGGTGAGAAGTAGATACTCAGATGAGGCCTAGCCCTACTCACTGTGCCCTGCCCTGCCCTGACTTTAGATCTTGGTGTGATAATTCTTGGAGGTGGGACTTCAGGACCTGCACTGACACTGCAGGTATTCAGGTGCTCCTCCCCCAGAGCAAAGTCCAAGTCTCTGCCTCTGAATGTTTTGTTTGTTTCTCATTTGTATCTTCTATTAAATCTCTTTACTGGGCCACAGGAAAGTTGACAGTATTCATACCTTCACATCTACTTTCTATCTTCCAGAATTCTGTCAAAATCTGGCCTGCCTCTGCTACCTTTTCCTGCCTCTCTTTCATGGAATTCTGCTGTGTTCAATCCATCTTGCAGCATTCTCAGCGGCCTTCTAGAAAGGAGGCAAGGTAATGAGTGGATGTGGTCACCCTCTGTCTCAGCCAGCTTCCCTTTGCTAAACAATCACCTAGCTACCCCAGACACCATTTGCCCCCTAATACACGAGAGCTACCTTTGACAAAACCTTACACTGTAATTCATGTGAATACACAGTAGACATTCTGCAAAAAGAGAGAGGCCTTGGAACGCACAGCTCTAAATGGGATGTCGCCATCAAATCCCTCCTCTCAGAGCTCAGGGAAACCCGATGAAGGGAAGTGTAAAGAGTGCAGGAGCCAGAGGGGATGGAGGACACCAGGCAAACAAGGCCCTCTGAATCAACATGAGCAAGCTCATCTGAATTCACAGATACTGAAGTAGTGAGCATAGGGCTGACAGGGGTCTGCACTGCACCAGGTCCTCTGCATATATATTATAGCTTTCAGTTTAGCATTTTATGGGACTTCTGAGTATGTAAACAAGTGGGTCTCTGACCCTGGTGCATGCTCTTGGGGTCCTTTTCCTCTTGTTCATTTGCCTTGTCCAACTTCAATGTGATGGTTTTGTTTTATCTTATTAGATTTTATTTTGTTTAAAAAAAAGAAATAAAAAACAAAAAAACAAAATATGGTATAGATAATCCTAGCTTCACAGAAATCAATTGTTTATGTTGTCTGTTGCTTGAAAACAAGGAATGCTGGTTGACTGATGTATAGACAGGGTCTTGCTATACAGCACAGTTTGGCCTCAAACTTACTATGGAGACAGAACTGGTGGCAATCCTCCTGCCTTAGTCTCCTGCATTCTGGGATAACAGGTATGAGCCTCTGTGTGTAAGAATGTGCTTGTATAAGAGAGGGCTGGAGATTTAGTTCAAGAGTAGAGCATACACTTAACATACACAAGGCCTTGGTTTCAGTCCATAGAACTACAAAATATAAACTGCACTGATAAGAGATGGGCCCAGTAAGATAGATCTGTTTGTAAATATGCTTGCTGCACAAGCTTGGCAACCAGCATTCAATTCCTGGAGCCTATGGTGGAAGCAGAAAACTGATCCCTGAAAGCCGTCCCCTGACTTCCACACATCCATGTACCATGGCCCACATAGTTGAGTGCGTGCACACAAACAACAATAATAAAATCGGGAAATGATAAATTTACTAGTTAGTAAAGGTTTTCTAAACAGGGTTTTCATTGATTTTTACCTTCTTCACCAAGCAGTAAGTTATTGGACACAGTTCTTCGTGTACTGGGATATTTGAAAAACTGTGATTAATCCATTAGGCAAAATTATTTTTCCTTCCTCCATTGATGCTATTGGTCATTCCATACAGCAGCCCAAACTACACTAGTTAAGAACTGGGTTGACTAACTCCAGTAGGTGTTTCCAGCTCTATGGCTACAGAAATCCCAGGCTTGTTGTGCCTGAGAAAGGAGGTCTCTCTCTCTCTCTCTCTCTCTCTCTCTCTCTCTCTCTCTCTCTCTGTGTCTCTGTCTCTGTCTGTCTCTCTCTCATTCATTCATATTCATTCTCTCTCCGCTCCCTCTCCCTCTTCCATTCCCCCAGCTCTCTCTCCCCTTCTCTCCAGGGTTTGATGTATCCAGACGTGTTGTGATATAGTATACAGGAGGCCTTGGCAGGTTGAACCAAGGTGTCTCAGTGGGTGAGGGAGACACACCATGCAGGGCTGTGGAGTGGTGGAAAGTTACTCACACCACACAGACATGGCATCCACACGGAAAGTTTATTGGGGGAAGGGAGAAGGGAATGGAGGGAAGGAGAAAGAGGAAGGGGCAGTGGGGGGAGAGAGAGGGGAGAGAGAGAGAGCAAGAGAGAGAGTGGAGGTGCACATTTCATGGGAATAGAGAGAAAGAGAGAGGGAGGGGAGAAAGAGTTTTCTCTTACAGCGGGCTTTACATAAGATGACGTCAGATACTGGGCATGCCAGGGTATTATCTTCTTGTTGGCCAGGATTCCAAGAAGTGAGTCTGAATGCTAACATTACTGACCTTGAACTCCTTCCTGATCCTGCTAGGATTGTACACACATGTCATTATGATGGGTTTATATACAGTGCTGGGGATCGAACTCAGGACTTCACATGTGCTGGGCAAACTCTCTACCACTTTGCCATAGCCTCAGCTTTTTCTTACTTTTTTATTTTGAGACAAAGTCTCCTAAGTTATCTATGCTGGTCTTGAATTTGAAATTCTCCTGCCCCAACTTCCCAAGTAACTGAGATTCCAGGCCAAAGCCATCAGCTTTGGTGAGTGGTGGGGGAACTCTTTTTCCATGCCTCAGCCAGAATTTAATGATGGGGTGAGTGTCATCATCATGCCCCCCCATGCTCCACAGATGATCTAAATAAGCCTCCCTTGGAGGGACAGTCTTCTAAAACTTCTTCAGGTGACTTTAGCTCCCTTTGAGGTGCCCAGGAAGTTAATTCCTTGGTCTTCCAGATGGAGAAAGCTAGGTTGGAGGGGCTGAGCACAAGAATAAAAGATGTGAGCCTGGTTCCAGGAATGGAATATTCTATTCTTGATGAAAAATCATCCAAGCAGCGCCAACGAAACCATTTTTTAATTAATTGGATCTCTTTATAAATCTAGAGAATAAATTAAATTAATGAATTATCTGAGGTCAGCTGATCTGGAGCTCACATTTCCCCTGCAAAGACTAGAGATTTATGATTGCATTTCTGAAGCTATATAATTTAGTGCTGAGGCCTTCTCAGACTCTGATAGCTGCCATGGTTATTAAAGCCACAGTGTGACTTGTATCCTTTTTACAAAAGGCACAAACATGTTGCCAAGAATGTTTCTTCAAGTCAAAAAATAAACAACAAAGGACACCTTCTTCCTTGTTTCCTTAAGTCATCTCTTATGTGTCTCCTGTGAAGGCTAAGTACTCAGCTTGTATTGTCGGATTTGATTCAGAAAGTGCAAACCCTCCCCATATAGAGACCCCCAGGCTAGGAACTAATCTTCAGCTATTGTGAAGTTTGAGCAGGAAGCGGAAGAGAAACCACTAGCAGCAGCATAACCAGGTGTAATAGGTGATTTGACTTGAGTGGATCTGGGAATCCCCTCCCAGCTGGCTAAACACTATTTCTAGATCGGTCTGTGAGGAGATGAGGAGAAGCCTTCAGCTTTTCCTCCTTCGGCTTTTCCTCCTTTCTGGGTTTCTGCTTCTCAGGACTTTCACCCAAGTAGAACTTATATCTTTGGCTCCTCAGTTCATGCCTCCTGTACCACAAGCCTTCCTGTCCCAGACAACACACAGGGAGACCTCTCAGCCTTCAGAATCATGGGAACCCCCAACTCACAGCAGACCTCCCCACGACACACAAAGACACACTGTCCCTAGTGTATGACAGTTCGACTTACTAATTCTCAACTTTACCATGGTACAGAAGAGACAGAGCCACTCAGCAGAAACCACGCTTCAGGTTTGGAGCCTGGTTCTGTCCCTCGGCTAGCAATGCAGCCAGACGCTGTGTTGGGATGGTGAGTAGGTTCCAGTCAGGAACTGATGACTCATCCAGCTTCCCTGTCACTCAGACCTACCTTCCTCACGTTCCTCAGGCCCAGCTTTTAGCTGTGGGTCTTCATGGTGACTACCTCTATAACTCTTCTGTTCTCCTTTCCATTGCTGACTTCAGGAAATCACCTGTGGTAGTCAATTGTAAGATGAGTTTGATATCCGATGACTTGGCCCTGCTGTAGACTATGGAAGAAGTGTTCTGAGCATGGTTTAGGTGGGCTAGGCTGGATATAGTGAATGTTTTTCTTTTTTAACTTGGTGTTTGTTTTCAACTTGCAATGGATTTATCAGGACTTAACCTCACAACAGAGAGAGGAAGATGTGTATGTGTGTGCATCTACACAAGTGTGTCTCTCACACTGGTTTTGTGTCTCTGGAGAGTCCTGAGCAACACCCCCAACAGTGGTTTTGAATACACTGCAAGAACAGGTGTCTGTCACTGTGCTGGCATGGAGGATTTTCGGCTATAACTCATACCCCCTGTGAAAACAGGTTGGTGAGTCAAGGCTACAAGAAATTGTGTTCACTGAGAGGTGAGCCCACTCACTGCTCAGATAGGTGAGAGCTATGGGAACTGGTAGATATTCAGGAGTCGGGGGAGTCACTTCCACTTTAAAACTAAAGTAAAAGAACAAAGTCATATGTTTAACTGGACTTGGTAATTACCTCTGGGGCCTAAACCAGCTTGGGGGGAGGGGTAAAAATTCATTCATATCTGTTGGAAGTTGGACCTCAGCTCAAAAGGAAGGCTTTGTATCCCTCCCTCAATGCCAACACACACACACACACACACACACACACACACACACACATATACCTGTGCATACATGAAGTTACTCACGTCTGTAAAACATAGGTTGTCAAAGGTCTTCTCATGACAAGCTTTTGGAGCCTTCTACCTTTAATCAGAACCAATCTACAGCCCTGTAGGTTTCTTCTCAAATCTCCTATCACCATGGGGAAGCATATCTAGTTCTTCCATTGCCAGCAGGAAGCTGCCCATTGGGCACTTAGATACCTGGAGCTCCCCTAGCCTCCCAAGGCCATTCTTAGCCACATGGAACTTGGTGGGCACCTTGATATTAAGCAGCTTAACGAAAAACAGGTACAGCTGTTTCCTGTTCAGTTTAAAAAACTAATTCCTGGTCCAGGAGTTTGACGGTTGTGCTGATCTTGGCCCCTAGCACGGTATCAGAGTATAAGTCTGGAATGGACATTCTTTCCTGTCACCACTGTTTAGCCTACCCCTCCCTGTCCAAGGGTGCCTGAAGTTCTTCCAGGAGGCCCTGTGCCAGCTGTTAAACCCCAAAGTCCCTTCTGATCCTTCTTTATCCCAGAGAGGATCACAGTCCAAGAACCACGTTGCTTCCATACAGAGGCACATCAGCATCTCACTGTGTGCAGCCAAGCTGCCAGTGAGCACGTGATATAGAAATAATAAACTAAGAGCGTGATGGGGGAGGGTTGGGTGGTGGTAGCTGTGTATTTGCCCAAGATGGGGCTGGGGAAAGCTTCATGGAGTGGTCAGGTGTTTCAGACTTATTTTTAATGTGGCCGGAAAAGGTGGGGCTGGCTGTTGAAAGAAAAACTAGGCACGTGTTTCTGGCACCTTATGACATTTTTCATGTCTCCCCAAGCACACAATGTACAGCATTCAGGAGTGCCTGGCCAGAACCCAGTAACCAGGTGTTTCCAAAACCAACAGTTAGACCCTCATTCTCTGGAGCTCAGAAAGCTCAGCTCAGATTGCATCCTGAGACATAGTTCTTTCATTTCACCCATGAGCTAGGTGCTGGGTGTGCGCTGGGAAGGAGGAAAGGGATGAGGAAGGAGGCATTGTAGAAGAGGGTCCCAATTCACAGGGGGAGAAGTTGAACAGGTCTCGTGGTAGAAACGGGATGATCCTCCCTGTGCGGTGACACAGTGTGACAAATGCCGTGGGAGACAGGCAGAGTGGAGGCTGAATGTTGATGGCCATCCCCCAGATCCATGTATTGAAATATAACTTCCAATGTGATGGGATTTTGGAGTGAGGTCATTAGAGCTGCCTAGGTTATGAGGGTAGAGTCCTCAGGGGTTTGTGTGTGTGTGTGCGTGTATGTGTGCGCGTGCGTGCATGTGTGTGTGTGTGTGTGTGTGTGTGCGCGCGCGCGTGTGTGCGTGTGTGTGTGTGTGTGTGCGCACGCGTGTGTGCGTGCATGCACAAGCACATGATGCAAAACTCTTTCCACTTTTTTACCAAGTGAGGATTCAGCAAGAAGATATCATCTGTTGAACCTAGGTTTGGCTAGACACCCAATCTACTGCACCCTTGATCTTGGAATGCCAGCTCCAGAACTGTAAAACAATGAATTCCTATTGTTTATACACTACCTTATCTATGGCAGTCTGAGCAGATAAAAATTGACATTTGCCATAAAGATTTAGGAGAAAGTTGACACTGGCCTTGGGACTCAAACCATCTTCGGAGTAAACTGAGGTGCACTGCAGGTTAAGCAAAGTTCAGGAGTTTAGAATACACCCTAAAATCCATAAAACCCACTATGTATGTTAGTAGCTAGATTTTTCTTTGGGCCACCAGCTCACACACACAAAAAACATGATATGGAGACTTATTAATTGTGAAAGCTCAGCCTATAGCTTAGGCTTGTCCCACTAGCTCTTATAACTTAAATTAACCCATTTTTATTCATCTACGTGTTGCCACATGAGTCGTGGCTTTGACCTCCCCTCCTGCATGTCTTGTTCCCTCTGCATCAGGCTGGCACCTCTGCCTTTCTTCTTCCCAGAGTTCTCTCTTTGCCCTTAGTCCTGCCTATACCTCCTGCCTAGCTATTGGCTGTTCAGGCTACTACAGTAATCACAGCAATACATTTTCACACAGTATACAGGAATATTCTGCAACATATATTTTTGCTTGTGACGTCACTATCTTCCATATGCCAAGTAGATCCAATTGAACATCTTCCAGACCTCTGTAGTGATGGCAATCTGTCTCCCTAGCTCACCAGGAGTCCAGTGGTGCCTGCAGGTCTAGACATCTCCCAGTCCATGGATCTGCACATTCTATGATGGTCTCTGTGATGTTGTAAGGTCATAAGAAATACACATTTAGTCCTCAACCCAGGTTTTGGGAGCAAGAGTTCTAAAAGCCTTGAAATGTCCTGAATGATTAGAGGTGAATGTACTCCCCTTTCAACAATCCCTGAGTTTATGGGGTGGGGGAGCAGGATGCCTCAGGTTGGGGCTGGTTGAAGGAAGAAGTGACCTCATGCTTATTTGGTCGAAACTTTTGGGCCCACCCTGGAAAGGAACAGAGACTGAATTAATAGCCACTGATCATTGATTTAGTCTTTTGAACCCAAGTAATGGAACATGTATAAAACCCTGCAGATGGCAGGATTTGTAAACCTCCAAGTCAAGGTGCTAACAGAATGATGTGCCTGAAGAGGGTACAAAGCTACCCACCATACCTATGCCCTGCCCTATATGTCTTTTTCATCTGGATGTGCCCCAATACTACCTTAATAATAAACCAGTAAATATAAACAAGGGCTTTCCTAAGCTTGTGAGCTGTTCTAGCAGATCACAATTGCCCCTTGGTATCCAAGGAGACAGTTCCAGGACCTCCCCATCCTCTGTGGGTATCAGAATTCATGGATGCTCAAAGTCCCCTATATAAAATGGTGTAGTGTTCACACACAACCTTGACACATCTTCCTGCATACTTTAAATCACATCTTGACCACTCACAGCCCCTGATACAATGTCACTGCTGTGTAATGAGTTATGCTGTGTTGTTTGGGGAATTATGACAAAAAGAAAAGCCTGTGCATGTTCCACAGAAGCACAATCATCCCAGGCCTAACTGCATTGTACACAAAGGATATATTTGCACAAACAAGCACAAGGAAACAAAGCTCAAACATGGGAGAGAGGATGAAAATCTGTGAAATGCCAGGAGGCCACAGTAGGGCACAACGGAACATCACTTCATTCACAAGTATTCAGTGTGGTACTCAACTTGTGTCAAAGTCCAATTTTGCTTTTTGGATATCTCTCTCTCTCTCTCTCTCTCTCTCTCTCTCTCTCTCTGTGTGTGTGTGTGTGTGTGTGTGTGTGTGTGTGTGTGTGTGTGTAACTGCAGGTGCATGTGCTGGCAGGGAGCAGAGCAAGTGTTCTAGGCAGGAATTGTCAGAGCTGGGCATCAAACACAGCTAATGAAGGATGGGAAGTTATATATGTGATATTAAAATAAGGTAACAGATATTGCACATTCACCCTTTGTTAGTGTTTCACTACAACACGCTAATAGTTCCTGTTGTGCATTTGAACAGTGCAGTATGGCTCTTCTGTCTCATTGGTAGCTCAGAGCTGGCTGCTGTGGGTCTGTCTGCACCATAGGAATCCACAAACTCCACAGATCAGAGCTTTTCATTCCTAGACAGCTGGTTGTTGAGCATTTCTCAGCACACCACTAGAGGATAGAGCACTTATGGAGAGAGAATTCTGTCATTTTAGCACAGAGCAAGGACAAAGGGTAATAGTGGTATGAGCTTTGTGTCACCATGACAAGGTACATGAGGCAAATCATTTAAAGAAGGAAAGGTTTCTTCAGCTCCTGATTGCAGAGGTCTCAGTCCATAGGCAGCTGACTCTCTTGCTTTTGGGTCTGCGTCCATGCAGAACCGTCATGGAACATGTGGAGGAAAGCTGCTAGCCTCCAGGTATCTGGGGAAAAGAGAAGAAAGGACAGAAGGAAGAGGATGGGAAAGGAGAGAAGAAAGGAGGGAGATAAGAGAGGGTTGAGAGAAGAAGGGGAGAAGAGAAAGAGGGAGAGACAGATAGACAGACAGACAGAGACACAGAGAGATGCCTGGGTCCTTCAAAGGCACACTTGAAAAGAAAAGACCCACTTCCTCCAATTAGGCCCCATCTCTAGAAGTTGCCATCAATTCCCTCTAACACTTGAGGACCAAGCCTTCAACACCTGGGCTTTTGAGGACATTTAAGATCCATAATGCAGCAGACAGGTGTGGAGGCTTTCTGGTGGGGACCTGAGACGCTTTTCCTGATGGCTTCCCTTTCTCTCTGTTCACCACAGTAAGGTCTACTGCCATGTGTAGACACAGAAAACAGCACCAGAAAACTGGAAGGTAAGATCTGGTAGACAGAGAAGAGAGCAAGCAAGGGATCCCAGGCCCCCAAGAGGTACAGAGTAAGAGCAGACATGAACACAGGTTGAACGGGAGGACATGAGGCAGGAGGAGCAGCTGAAGGCATGGCTTCAGATCAGCACTTTGTAAGTATCTGAGGGTGTCAGGCTGACCTGAAGACACATGTCGTCCTCATCTCCTGCTTCCTGAAGAGGAGGAACATGACAATTACTGAATTATGAAGCACTATAAAGGGAAGGGGGCGCTGCTTGATATGCTATATGGTTATAAATAGGACTGAAGGCTGAAACAGAGAAATTCATTAAAATAGCTTTTTTGTTTAAAAATGCATTAGAGTGCCAACTAAGAAGTAACTTCCCACCCTGTCCTTGGTTCCAGGATCCACATTTGTCTCCCCAGAAGCAGCCATGGTTTACCATTTCCTTTTCTGGAGATATTCTGGGAACATGACATAAGAAGAACCTAGCTAAAGATGGAGTGTGCAAAGGCCCTGAGAAAGGGCCATTCTAATGTACTTCTAATCCTTGTCCCCATGTCTTGTCTAGTCTACACAAGTTTCTCTAACTTTAACATGCATAGGAACAACCTGGGGACTGCAATGGACTCCTGATTCCATTCAGTAGGTCTGGAGTAGAGCTTGTCATTCTCAACAAGCTACAAGTCATCCCGAGATAGAATCATTTGGACCATTTGAGGCCAGATGGTGGGAGAGGGGAGCAGGGGAGGGTGGAGTAGCTCAAGATGGAAGTAGAGAGGCCACTGGTGCACCCACACTTTCTCACCCAAGATTTAAAGTACAGTCTTAGCAGGACTGACTCAAGACTTTGGGGTTTTCTTTCTAATCTTTGAGCTGCCAGTTATGTAGGCTGAGTCGTGGTGGGGACACCGACTGGGAGGCTGAGATGATGGGGGGTGGACCAGTGGGTGTCTGACATGGACAGAAGTGGGCAGATTCCACTTGTGTTTTATACAGCCACCAGAACGCCAATGGCTTTGTCTAGGAGTGGTCCGCGAGGAGGAAGGATGGATGTGATGCTTCTCTTGAGGTGTGGTCTTCAACAATGAGTATTTCTACTGGCCACTTATTGACATGAAAGGACAAACTGAGAGAGTTGTGGCTTCTGAGCCTGAGGAGCCTGAATGTGTGACCTGATGCCAAGGACTCAGAGGTAATGATGACGGGAGTGTTGCTCAGCACTGGTGTGGGAACCTGGGTCCCATCCTCAGAACAGGAGCAGGAACTCCAGGACACCCTGAGGGACACCAACATTCAGGACAGGGTCAAAAGAATGGAGCTGGAGGTGAAATCTGGGAGAGTGTACATGCACCTCCTCACCCAAGGTTCAAAATAGAAAACTGTCGCAGGGCTAAGGACTCAAAGACTTACCCCGTCAACCCCTACCTATTCCCACCCCTACACTGACTTTGGAAGAGAGTGGTAGAAGATGCATCTGGAGGTGCATATCCCTGGTTTGGATGGGATGGCCTGTCAGTCATTGCTGTCCAATGGCTGGAGAAAGGGTGGAGGGAAGAGCTGCCCATATCAAATTCTCTAGATGGAGGGACAGGTGGTGGGTCCCAGCCTCTTCCCCTCCCTGTCCCATGCCTAATCATTAAGAGATTATTCGAATCATTTAGTCATTGTGAACCACATGATCATTGTCTTATAATTTGTTTACTACTATTTTTATTTTTATTACCACATTAGACCTTTACACATGGGGGCCTGTAGAGGACATCTTTGTTTATTAGTTTATAGCTTAAGATGAATATTTTATACTAGAACATTTCAAATAGGCAGAATAACTCTTAGCCCAGTTTTATCTATACTAAAATTTGATTATCCCTATTTCTCCAGCTTCCCAGCACTGTGCAAATAATCCTTGAGGAATGGGTGTTATCAATTATTAATAATTAGCAAATTAGCATAGAGTCTGATTCTCCCATAAGTATGTTTCATAACTGTGGGATAGAGGAAATGACTTTGTTCCCTCCTGGATCTCAAAGTGACAAACAGCCTTGGGCACCTGGTCATTCTAGAGTGAACAGCTGTTGCTGTCGTTCCCTACCAGACACCTCAGGAGCGTTAGGAACCGCAGGCCTGGGGATGCTCTGAGATTATAGAATGGACCCTTCAGCATAGGTGACTCTGCTGTTCCCTCTGAGCTGGGGGGTGGGGGGAGCTTTAGACTCGCCCCTGTCACTGCTTGTGAGGACTGTGTGCATCCCTCTCTCCGGGTGCTTTTGTGGAAGCCTTAAGGCCAGGACCCCAGAACGTAACTGTCTTTGAAATGGGGCCTTCTAAAGGGGTGACTGAGTGAAATGAAGAGACTCTAATCCAATTTCACAGTGGGTGCTGCTGTAAAGAAGGAGAGATTTAGGGCTGGAGAGGCAGCCCAGGGGTTAGGGGGTACTTGCTGTCTTTTCTTATCATCCATAACAAGTGGCCTCTAGATCCAGGGAGTCTAATGTCCTCTTTTGGTCTCCTCAGGCATCTGAACATGTGGGTGTGCATGCACATGCACACACACACACACACACACACACACACACACACACACAAATTGTATTGTTTTAAAAAAGAAAAAATCTGGACATAGACTGTATGGAAGGAAGACCACTGAGACTTGAGGAGACAGACACCTGAAAGCCAAGGAAAGACTCAGGCAAAGCCCACCAGCTGGCAGCATCTTCAGGCTTGTGGACTCAGCGAGGACCATGCCTGCTCTTTAGTCCCCAAATTACGGGCTTTGCTAAGGTAACTTGAGCAAAAAGACGTACCATCTCCCACTAGAGGTGTTTACCCGCTAAATGTCATTTGACCCCTCTTCCTTCCCAGCATCCACCTCCTCCAGTCTGGCCCTTGTGTGGCTCTCCTTCCTTTTCTTCATTTAAAATGTCGTTGGCAGCCAGATCTGGCCCCACACACTTGTAGTTCAAGCACTCTGGGAGGTAAGAGGAAGAGGAAGCAGAGTTCCTGACCAGCCTGGGCTAAACTTAAAGATCTTGTCTCAAAAAGCAAAAATAGCTGGGCGGTGGTGGCTCACGCCTGTAATCCCAGCACTCGGGAGGCAGAGGCAGGTGGATCTCTGTGAGTTCGAGACCAGCCTGGTCTACAGAGCTAGTCCAGGACAGGCTCCAAAGCTACAGAGAAACCCTGTCTCAAAAAAACAAACAAACAAAAGCAAAAATAATATGAAAAAAGTTCCAAAGCAGCTGTGCTTTGGAGGATCCTCCTGGAGGAGGGTATAACAGGTGAATTTAATCATACAGCGGTCTGCTCAGAAGATAAGAAAGCTGTTTGGGGACATTTTGTACGTCACCAGCTTCCCAGAAGCAATAACTGATTAGGAGAACAAAGGAACAAAGGAGTTCTTTGGTCCCTTCCACACCTAGTCTGCTCTCCACCCATACAAAGCAACTGAGTATTCACCTCCACCCTGGGGTGCATCCAGAAGACCACTTTTCACAAGGACATAGTCCTCTTGAGTCCTTTTTGAACACCGATTTGCTCATTAAGAAATCCAATATCAATACCAGCAGGCTTCTTGGGCCACATCCCAGCTGCTTTCTTAGCCTGAAATTCCCCCATGAACAAACTGGCCTCTCTTATCATAGCCAAGCCTAGAGACACCACTGGTCTGATCAGGTTGAGAAAGGCCTCAGAGGACCAACCTGGTGGGCTAGCGTGGGCTGGGGTACCCTCATCATGTGACAAAACAGTGTGGGTTAGAGCAATAGCTCCATGACCAGAAGCTCAGTACAATTACAAGGATCTGAGCTCAGGTCCCCTGCAACCACATAAGAAGCTGGGTGTGGCTGTGCCTGCTGGGATCCTCCACGCGGAGACTGGGGCGCTGAGTCAGGAGGATCTCTGGGGCTTGCTGTCAGCCAAAGCAGAAACCAAAACAAATCCTGAGCTCTTGCAGCAGTCTCTGTGACCACCACAGCCAACTGAGTAACATCCACAGGAGATGAAAAGGTAGTTCGGGCGTTCGACACTGTGAGTTTGGGCCACAGCAGCAGCCTGTCTCTGCTGCCAAAGCAGTTACGCCATCCCCTGTTGCCAGGTACCTTTCTGCCATATGCACATCCCCTAAAAGTGCCTGCCCAGAACACAGCTCTCTCTCTTGTCTCTCTTGCCTCTTACTCCTTTCTTTGCCTCCTCTTTCCTCTCTTGCCTCTCTCCTTCCTCTTGTCTGTCTGCCTGCCTACCTGCCTCTCTCACTCCAACACAGCCTACTCCAACACGGCCTTTTGCTCTCCCCTCCCCCAATAAACCTCTTGCACTAACTCTGTTGCATGTGGCATGTTTGCTTAGTGGCCTGCCTTGTTGGGGCTCACCGAAAGGTACCTGCCAGAATTCCTAGTCACCCCCCAAGCACTGGCAAGATGCTTGCTCAGTCATCCCAGGGTCTACATGTGCAGTGTGATCGCGTAACCTATGCACATGCAGGGAGTAGCTATGTAAGCCCATATGCACATGTGTGTGGAGGGGGGGTGGAACCTATAAAAGCAGGTTCCATAGGCACAGTCATTCTCCATAGGCCTAAGCACACCCCTTCTGTTCCCCTCCCTTAATAAACGCTTATAGTGACTTTTCTCGCATGATAAACCACACCGCTTAATAAATAACAGTACCCACTTTGCCTTTCTTTTACATTTATCACTATAAACATGACTAAGTAGCCAGTGTTGGTTCTAACTTCAGGAGTCTGATGCCAAGTGGTTTGTTTTAGATATATGTAAGCATAGCACAATTTGGTGAAAACTTGCCTGATGACAATGAACTTAATCCTGCATGCACATAAAGCTTGAGACACCACTACGTCAAAACTCTTTGTAAAGTACCTATGACGTCTTCCCTAAAGATGGGGTCTAGAGATTGACTACGTGTGACACCTTCCACAAAGATAGGTTCTATAGATTGACAACCTCATGATAAGGGTCTAGGGGAAGATCTGATATGGTCTCAGCCACACAGATAGTGCAAAGTCACCAGGCTATTAATCACATCTGTTCCCAGCCAGGTGTAAAACAGATTATGCCGCATTTCCCTTGAAGGAATAACCCTGTGTGTTTAAAATTCCTAGTTCCCTTAGTGCTTCTGTGTGAGCACAAGAACCTCTGTGTCTCCCATAAGTTTCAGTTACAGCAGGAAACCTTGTTTCAAAGAAATGAGGCTGAGAGAGATCGCGAACACCTGTGTACATAAGCTCATGCAGGCGCATATGTACACACAGGTACACCACATTAATTAATTAGAGTAATACTACACCTTTATGGCTAGAAAAAAAAAAAAACAGGGAAAAAATTTCCTTAACTATTAACTATTGGCCTTGAGGGGAAACTCATTTTAGGAGGGGCTCTGCACACACAGTTTAGCTTTATGCATCTCACCCTGCCAGCACGAACATGTATTTTTAAACACACTCCCCCAAACTTACCCCAATAAGTAAAAGGTATGAAATGCAGTTTTCCTTAGGCTCCTGACAGCCTTGTCACATTGGCCTGTCCCTGAGGCACTAGAGAGGTATGGGTCCAGATGGTTTGGGGAGCAGGAGGCAGACACTGACGTGTGCTAAAACTTACCATTTGGCATTCTGGCACTGCAGACACCAAGCAGCTGGCTGCTGTCCTCCATATTCCAGGATGTCTGCAAGGAAGAAACTTGCCTGACCCTGCAGTCAAGTTCACTGCACTTGCCAGACAGCAGACAGGGCTCCTGCTTCTCTATGTGAGAGGACAGGTGGATCTCAGGAGAGTGAGGGCCTCCCTCCAGATGCTGCACAGAAATGATACAGAACAGGCTGGCCTCTGGAGTGGAGGATGGAGGGGGAGAGAGAGCGCCAATGTTTCTCAGGTCCTGCTTTCCCAAGACCCCTGGGGTCTTCACCACCTTCCTCTCGCCTTTGTATAAAACTGTGTAAGTCAGGAAGAGGGGAAAGATTAGGAATTCAGACAGCTGCAATTCTATCAACAGCTCTCTAACCACAAAGAATCTTAATCTAAAAAAATGGCACTCTACATGTATATTCTCAGAGAAAAAGGCTAGGAAGCCCAGTGACCCTCAAGTCACCCCAACCAAAACAGCCAACCTGTTTGAGGCTAAATACTGTCCATTCAATTCATCTAGCACCATATGGAGCCTACCTTATGGGTGCTTGTCTTTCTTTTTCTTTTCTTTTCTTTTCTTTTTTTTTTTTTTTTTAAGACAGGGTTTCTCTGTATGCAGCCCTGGCTGTCCTGGAACTCTCTCTGAAGACCAGGCCGGCCTCAAACTCACCAAGGCTTCTGCCTCCCAAGTGCTGGGATTAAAGGCAAGTGCCACCACCCCACATCCATGCATGAGTTTCTTAAACTTCCTACTCAAGACCCCATTTTGCCTGAGAAACTTTTACATGACCCCCATGCATATAGATAGTCTGTATAAAATAAGTATAGAAATCAAATATTTGTGGATAATCATAAGGGAATGTTTTTAAAAGAATCATTTAATATACATATACCTTTGCCATTTATTACAAAGTAAATTTGCATATTAATGAGATGGATGTGCTTATTTTACATAAAGAATCACTTCTTGCAGGCATGGTAACACATGCCTTTAATTCCAGCACTGTTGAGTCAGAGGCAGGTGGAGCTCTAAGTGAAGGCCAGCCAGGGTTACACAGTGACTCCTCATGCACCTTAAATTCAGTCTTGGCTGTTAGATACTGCAGGGTATGTAGAGTGTTTCCAATATTGCCAGTGTCTTTTAGAGTTGATCAATATTTTGACTTTATAATTATCGATGCTGAGAACACCATTTCTCATAGATACTGACTTACTATAAAATGGCAGAAGGATATTTAGGACCACTTCAGAAATGGTTGGAAATGGTATCCTAATCCCAAGCCAAAACTCATTTAATAATTGTTTGTTTGTTTGTTTGTTTGTTTTGAGACAGGATTTCTCTGTGTAGTTTTGGTGCCTGTCCTGGATCTCGCTCTGTAGCCCAGGCTGGTCTTGAACTCACAGAGACGCCTGGCTCTGCCTCCCGAATGCTGGGATTAAAGGCGTGTGCCACCACCTGGCTCTCATTTAATGATTGTTTTATGAAACACAAGTCAGCAATTCAAACAGTAAGTTTTAAAATCAAATATTCAAATCTGAAATTATCCACAAGATTTCTACAGGTACATGCTGAGGCATGATGGTGGGGAAATATTAAGTCTTCGTTTTCATTAAGTCACCAAGCTTCCATAAAAGCAGAAAACTGTATGTCCAGTTACAATAGTGCAGTTCATAATGTTCAATAGTGTTGACTCTAAGCTGCGGTGTTTCCATTCACTGGTTATTACATGGTGAGTCAACATGCATAGTAGAATGTGCCTGTGTTGTGTGTTAGGAACCAAGTCTGAGGTGACATGCAAAAACATGTGGCCTCCTGATGCCCCACACACCTGACATTCACTATACATTTGATTGTGAATTAATTTTTGGTCATTGTGTGTTCAGAAACCTTTCTTTATTGTTGCTAAGTATTTTATGACCCTTGTAACAGGGTCTCAGACCTTAGTAGGCTCCCAGACCTTATTTAACACAACTGACTCCATGATGGAAGTGCCATTCAGGCTATAAAACTCAGTCAGCATGTAGACAGCACCACCTGCCAGAAATGAAAGCTGAAACCTAATCCATCGAAGTCCATAGTCATAGGAAAGTCTCTCAATGTACTTACTAACTTTGCTTTTTGGCTTCTGTAGTTCTGCTTCTGGTTAACTGTTTTTGTTAACTGAAGTATGTCAACCCAGGGAGGGCATGGTTTTTGTGCTTAAAAGCTCAACCTGAGAAAGGCTCGGTGCTACCCTGGGATCCTGAACAACCAGTGTAGTCACTGGCCAGCTAATAAAGACTTTCTATTGGTTTAAACCCATGTTTGTGCAATCTTTTCTGGTGAATACCCCACAACAATCCTTGCATTCAGTCATGTAACCTCGGATGACATTTTACCTTATCCATCATGTCTTTGTTGGGTACGGGGTTGGCTAGGACCCATTGCCGTGTTCTAGTGGACAACATTAACAAGGACTCTGGATTGGATTTCTGCTTTGATCCTAGATCTGTCACTTAATGCTTCTCTGCCTGAGCACCTATGTGTAAAATGAGATAGTAATGCTAACTTGCTCACGGAATTGATTTGATGAGAATTGATGGAGTTTACCTCGTGACTTTAGCAAGGTACATTTAGTGGCTTATCAAGATTAGCTGAGTGTACCTATGCTTCCCTATCTCTGAGGCTTGGAGCTATCAATTCCTGCTCTATGATTATACTAAGAACTAGAGGAGACACTAAATGTCAAGTGTATGACACATGGGATTGGCTTGACATTTTGTTCCCTTCCCTGCTGATTTAGTAGCACTAGTTCATACCCCTATCTTTGGCCTCTAAACACTAGATAAAATAATTACAGTGTGGAATCACCTGCTTTCCTTTGGCCTACTGCTTTCCTGACCTAGTAAGTTTAAAAGCAGCCAGACGTCCACATGAGTTACTTGGTACACAGTAGAGGAGCTCAATAAATGTAAATTAAATTCAATATGATTTTTGTGATAAATGATTGTCCTCAGTCCTCAGGGAGGACTGTGTTATTCTTCTGAGTTCTTTAAAAAAAGAAGAGAGGCAAATGATAGCCTTGGGAGGGACAGTGGGGGGAACCTGTTCAGAATAGAAAAAATAAGAGTAATGGAGCTAGAGCAATGGCTCTGTGGTTAACAGTGTGTGGCTGCTCTTGCAAAGGACCCTAGTTTGTGAGCAGCCATGTTAGGTAGCCTACAACCATATGTAATTCCAGCTCCTGGAGATCTGACACCTTCTCCTGGCCTCCAAGGCATCCACATCTATATGGTACACACACACACACACACACACACACACACACACAGGAAAAAATCTTTTAAAACAGAGTAGCGCCTTGGAGACTTTCATAGCTCTCTGGAGGGAGCAAGTCTTGGGACTCTAGACAGCGGCTGTGTTGCTGTGTTGTATGTTCATTCCATTTTGACTTGCTTGGTTGGCTCGTCTTTAAAAAGTACCCAATGCCCTTGAACTTCATTGTCTGTGGCTGTTCTTCCGCCTCCAGCTCTCTTTCCCTTCTGCTGTTGGGGCTACTGTTAGCAATCCTCCGAGTCTGTCAAAGGCAAATGGACTAGACGTTGTTGAGGTATTCATTGCTTGTATATATTGTGTCTAGTTATTGTACTTATTGTATATAGTTTTTCTTATAACTTTTTTATTTTTATTGGAAAAAAGGGGAAATATAGTGATATTTTATTTGTATGTTAATAAATAAAGTTTGCCTGGAGATGAGAGGTCATAGTCAGCCATAAACAGAAGTCAGGCGGGTGGTAGCACATGCCCTTAATCCGATCACATGGCAGGCAGAGTCTTTGTGTGGTCAAGGACACAGCCAAGCGTGGTAACACATGCCTTTATTCCCAGTACCAACCATAGAGACCTGGAGGTCTGTATAGACAGGCAGTGATGAGGAAGTCATGTGGCTGGGCTTAGAGCCAATGAGAAGGCAGAACAGGAAGGCAATAAAAGCGTAGGTTAGACAGGAAGAAGCTCTCTCTTGGGAAGCTACATCGAGGTGGTGAGCTAAGGTTAATTGGCGGCTAGTGCTCTGATCTCTATGGCTTGCGCCTCTGTATTTGGCTCCATGTTTCTTATTTAATAAGACGGTTTAGAAATTCGTCTACATAACCCCATACTGGAGCTGCCTCTTCTGTTCATTTATTAGTGCCCCCTCCTCTAGCATTACTGACGAGAGGTTCCAATGCACTGACCCAAGACTGCCATTCTGCATGCTCTGTCCTCCTGATACTGTTACTATGTTTTCCTAGTGCATGGAGAGGTTCTTGTGATGACTCTAAACCCTTGATAGAAGTGAAGATGTGTGAAGAAAATGACAACCTTTGATTTACCAAACTTAGAACCAGTAGTTAGAGTTTGCAAAGCCAACAGGGTTTGCTAATCCCACAGGCATGCTGAAGAGAACTATGTGTTTATCCCTGGGGAATAAGCAGTCAGCAGTCCACTCTGACTATGATTGAGTATCTTCTTTTGTGAGGATTAGAAAAACAGTGTCACTGTTTTTTGTTGTTGTTGTTTTTGTTTGTTTGTTTGTTTTAGGGACCTTGGTAGCTCTCCTTAAGTTACTAACACAATAATAATTGTTCAGTTTCTCTAACCCCTGGGGTTTCCGGCTTGTGAGCAGTAATTTCAATGAATATATAATAAATGTGTTTCCATATTTCTGTATTATTGCCCTTTGAATTCCTAATTCTATGTTGAATCATCACACAACTCAGAGCTCACATCAATTGTAGCAGGGACTGGCCCAGGTCAAACTTGGGGTGTAGACTCCTGCCTCAGTGCACCCCACACGGGCCTGACTTCCTCCAGATAGCTCCTGAAATACCTAGAAACTGCCTCATGATTATCCTCAAGGAGTTTATGGGACTCACATAGCCCCTTCTCCTTGAAGTTTGGACCCATGCCTTGGTCTCCACCCTAACTTCCTTTGATTTATTGTTTGCCCCACAGTACACTCCTTCCAGCTGATTGTATCTGGCAGTTAGCTAGAAGCCTCCTCTGCCAAAGATGGAAAGTGTGGTCAGAGCAGGTCGACTTCTAACTATGAGCTGACCCAGCAACTTGCCATTCTGTGGGGAACTTCCTCCTTTAGTACTTGATTGCATCAGATTCCCAGAGCTGATGTGCATTTCCCAGCCCCGGTTTTACTTCCCTTTTGGGGAAATAATCTGACCCACTCTCGCGTTTCTATAGCCCTAATGACAAGTGGAAATCTAGTTTCACAGAAAAATAAGCAGAACCCTCCCATGGGCTACCACCCATCTGTCCTGCATATATCCATTCCTTTGGAAATGTAGCCGGTCACTTGTTTCTGAGGCCAGATGGTACAGAAATTGCCCTTCGTTCATGGTGAGGTCACCAACTGTTGCAGTCTTTTGGAAGAGTACTTTGTAATATATTTCAGGACCACTTAAAAAACCCTGGGAATTTCCCCTTCCTCTCCTAAAAGTTAATCCTAAAGACATGACCAGATGTGCAGCCAAATTCATGTGTAAAAATATCACACAGAATTTCTGTACTGAGAAAATTGGGAGGCAATCTAATTGTCCAAAACAGAAATGTCTCAATACAGCCAAATATCATGTAGTTTTAAGTAATATTTTTTAAAATAAAAGAAATTCCAAAATTTTCTAAGGATTTTTCTGGAGTAAGGAATGAGAATTGTATTAGTCAGGGTACTTTAAAGGAACAGAACTTATAGAACACACACACACACACACACACACACACACACACACACACACACATATTATGATTTATTAGAGTGGTTTACATGCTGTGGCCCAGCTACTCTAATAATGAATGGCTGTCTACCAATGAAGGTCCAAGAATCCAGTAATTGTTCAGTCTATGAGGCTGGAAGTCTCAGCCGGTCTTCAGTATGTGCCAAATCGTAAAGAAGTAGGTGCTAAGGCCAATGAAGGAATGGGCTCACTAGCAGAGAGCAAGCAGGCCAATAGAGAGCTAGCTTCCTTCTTCTGTGTTCTTTACACAGGCTGCCCGCAGAAGCTGCGGCCCAGATTAGAAGTGGGTCTTCCCACTTCAAACGATTTAGTTAAGAAGGAAAGACTGTCTCACAAGTGTGCCCAGCCATTTGGGTTTTAGTTAATTCCAGACATGTTACATGATATTTGGCTGTATTAGTCAAGTTGACAACCAAGAATAGCCATCCCGAGTCAAGAAAGTGCCCATACACATGAAATAAAACAATAGCAATTAAAAAAACCCTCACATTAAAAAAAATAAAGAATGGGTATTTACTACTTTAAAGGACAACATTCCAACTTATAAAAAGAGGAAAAACACAGCCGGGTGGTCGTCTGTAATCCCAGCACTCAGGAGGCAGAGGCAGGCGGATCTTTGTGAGTTTGAGGCCAGCCTGGTGTACTGAGCAAGATCCAGGAAAGGCGCAAAGCTACACAGAGAAACCCTGTCTCGAAAAACCAAAAAAAAAAAAAAAAAAAAAAAAAAAGAAAAACATTTTCATGTAAGCATGATTAAGGCAAGCACAAAAACATGGTTAATATTTATCTCTGGGCACTATAATTACTGGTGATTTTAAAAACGCATTATTCTATAATTTCCAAATATGCTACAATAAATGTGTTACTTTCCTAATCAGAAAAAAAAAACAATTATTTTTATTTGTTCACAGAATTAGGTCCCCAAAATACAAAAACAGAACCACCAAAAAGCTTTAGCTGTTTGTTTTTAATTGTTCACTTTTCTAACTGGTGTAGTAAGAAGGAAACTCTGGAGCTGAGGAGATTCTCAGTGGGTCAAGTGCTTGGTGGGCAAATACAGAAGCCTGAGTTCTAATCCCCAGCAGCCATGTAAAAGGCTGGGGACAGCAGTGCATGCCTGTAATTGCAGGACTGGAAAGTAGACACAGGAGGGTCTCTGGGACTTCCATGACCAGCCACTCTAGTCTATTAGTGAGCTCCAGGTTCAGTGAGAGATCCTGTCTCAGAAATTAAAGGGCCATTAAGATGACTCAGTAGGTAAAGGTGCCATGCAAGTCCAATGACCTGAGCTCAAGCCCTGGAATTCACATAAAGATAGAAGGCAATGGCTCCATAAAAGATGCCCTCTGACCTTTACACATGGGCCATGGCACCTGCACCCATGCAAACACCCTTCACACCAGACGAAAAGAAAAGGAAGAAGGAAAGAAAAAGAAGGAAGGAAGGAAGGAAGGAAGGGAGGGAGGGAGGGAGGGAGGGAGGAAGGAAGGAAGGAAGGAAGGAAGGAAGGAAGGAAAGAAGGAAGGAAGGACGAAAAGAACAAAAAACAGAATGACTATTAAAGGTGGTTTTTTAAAAAAGTCCAAATTCTCCCAGTAACTGAGAAAGGCCTATCCTTCCCCTGTCCTTACCCACCATTTTCAAGGTCTGGAAATAGTTGCAAAGTATGAGAAAAGCAATATGCCTTTTCATTGTTACTAGCATGTGTATGCGTATGTAGATACACTTACTGGACTGTGGATGGGTAGCCAGCCTCTTTAGGGGCCATATCCTTGAAGAAACCTGACTTTCCTTTACCCAGCAGCCATCCATTGTCAATAGCTCCTCAGCTAGCGGTGGGACTTTGTCATCATCTCCCCAGTCCGTACTGGATTTTGCCTGGCTTGTTCTTTTACAGGTCTCAGGCATGCTGTCAATAACCACCATGACTTCATATATGCTCCTATCCTACTGTGTCTTGAAAGAACTGTTTCACTGTGGTCACCCTCTGCCTCTGATTCTTACTGTCTCTCCACCCTTTCTTCTATGAGATCTCTGAGCCTTGGGAGGAGCAGATCTGATGAAGATGTCTTATTTAGGTTGAGCTCCACAGTCTCTTACACAGCTTAATACTATGCCCATTTAGCAGACTCACAGTAGCTGGTTCTCCCTAGGGGCCTATGACATGCCTAGCTATGGGTCCTGATATCAGTGCTAGTAGGCATGAGTTCTGTCTTGTACCGTGGGCCCTAACTCCACTTAGAAAGTGGTTGTTACTCCTTCAATGTTTATTCCACTATTGTACCAGTGAGCCTACCCTCCCAGGCCAGTTGTTAGTGTAGTTCACAAGGGTAAGATTGATGATTACTTTTCCTCCAGTCACATGCATAGCAGCTTCCAAAACTATGAAAACTAGTCAGTGGGGACAGTTTCCAAGCTGTACCAGCTTGATGTCTTCATGTTCCCTGACTTAAGGATGCAGTAGTTTCAGCAGTAGGGTCTGACCATCAAATTCTGGAGAATAGTCAAGAGTAATGATAATAGTCTATACTGTGTTGGGGTGTATGGGACCCCACTGACGGACAATTTCAAAAGAAGTAACCCATTATCAACATGAAGCTTTTCATTTGCTAGCCTGTGGTGTCTAAAGAAGGGCATTTCTGTCCAGGCGGTGGTGGCACACACCTTTAATCCTAGCACTTGGGAGGCAGAGCCAGGAGGATCTTTGTGAGTTCAAGGCCAGCCTGGTCTACAGAGCGAGATCCAGGACAGGCAATAAAACAACATAGAGAAACCCAGTCTTGAAAAAACAAAAAAAGGGGGGGGGCATTTCCCCTGTTATAGGGTAAGCTCTATTTAAACTCTTTTCATATGTATATATGTATTATGTATGTATATATTTTAGGAAGTTTCTGTCATGGTAGGTTTCACATGACTTTCTCAAAAGTCTTAAATGTTAGTTATCCTGCCTCCCACGCCATTCTCTACTCTGACCTCCCACTGCCCCACCCAGCCACTGTGGAAATCAGTGTGGCAGTTCCTCAGAAAACTAGAATGATTCAGCCATACCACTTGTGAGTATATACCCAAAGGAGTATATCCTACTACAAGGATACTTGCTTGTCCATGTTATTGATGCTCTACTCACAATAGCCAGCAAACAGAAACAACATAAAGATCCATCAGCTGATGATTGGGGACAAACTCGTGGTAACTTTACCCAAGAATTATTATGTAACTGTTAAGAAAAGTGAAGTTTTCAGGTATATTGATAGAAAATAATCATTCTGAGTGAGGCAAGCCAGAGCCAGAAAGGCAAACATTGCATGTTCTTTCTAATATGTGGATGGTATCTTTGGGTATGTGTATTTAACTTGGAGTAGCCATGGAGGTCAGGAAGCTGATAGGGGACTCCGAGGGGGCACTTTCAAGAGAGGGGGAGCTAGAGTGTATGTAGTATGAAGAGGAAGTGGGAACAGTGAATCACTTCAGATTTTTGTTGTTGAAAACGAGGTCCTCTTGTGTTATCACAATGGCCAAATTAAGATCAAGCAGTCTAGCTGGGCATGGTGGCACTCACCTTTAATCCCAGCACTTCCGGAGGCAGATGGATCTCTAGGAGTTCAAGGCCAGCCTGGGATACATAGCAAGTTCCAGGACAGCCAGGGATAACATACAGAGACCCTGTATCAATAAAATAAAATAAAATAAACAATTGAGCAATATTCCTGTCTCTGTGTCCTCAGAGCTGGGAGTACTTATGAGTGCCATGGTTCCCAGCCCATCTGTGATATTTTTCAGTTACATCTTATTTTGTACAATCCTCATACTAGCCAATTTGACACTAGCCAATTAGCTAAGATTTTTGCCTAAATTGTACCAATTCTTCAACAATGTCACCTGATTCATCAGAGTAAAACTGAACAGCCACAACTGTCTACAGGAGATGGCTGTGGCAGTTTTGTACTGTCTTTTAAGTCTGGTTCAGTCACCACTATGAGCTTGCTTCTGTCACATCTCTTCCTGTGATAAGGTTGAAGTCTTCATCTCCCCTGTTCCTCATAGATGATGCTACCAGATTTCAGAAGCATTAAAATCTGCCTGTCTGGGGGAAAGCCTGACAGGTTGCATAAAGTCTCTGGGAAGAGTTGCCCAGATGCTACTGTGTCATGCCAAGTAGAATGCAGATGTAAAATCAGCCTTCAGGCATCTACATTACCTGCCACTTCAAACTATGCAGAGTATCACCTTGCCACTGTACAGAGGGCAGACACCCTGTCCAATGGAACAGTGACCCTTGTGTCTTACTTACCTGTGATCCTAAGACTAAGGAAGGACTGTGGAGATAAACCTATTTGTTGTGGTGATA
Organism: Onychomys torridus; assembly: GCF_903995425.1. Taxonomy (NCBI): domain Eukaryota; kingdom Metazoa; phylum Chordata; class Mammalia; order Rodentia; family Cricetidae; genus Onychomys; species Onychomys torridus. The sequence goes on along the minus strand of NC_050460.1, from coordinate 32,384,867 downwards.
TATTGTGTACCCTAATAAGTCTGTCAGATATGCTAAGCCTATAGGCCAAAGATGGATGCCCCAATGTTGCAGAAGAACCTTGGGTGACTGTCCAGGTAGCCAGCTGTCTGTGTCGTTTCTCACATTTTTTGGAAGTCGCTGGTTTGCACTTCCTGATTTCTTAGTAAATATTATTTCCTTCTCGGGTCTCTGAAGGAGTTGAAGACTAGATAGTTATAGTTATAGTTTTCCTTGTTAACAAATTCAGAAGAGAAGCTCACTAAAGAGGTGTAAAGTGTGTTTAAGTTCGAAAAACATCAAAAGATAGTTTGGATTGGTAATACAAGTTAGGATAGAAAGTGAATTAGGTACATGACTTTGGACTTAACAAAATAGGATAAATAATAGAGTATTTTCTCTGAATCTGTCAAATGTTAATGGACTGGACATTGTTAATGTAATTCTTGACTGTATATATTGTATATATTTATCGTATATAGTTTTTCTTATATTAGTTATAACCTTCTTTTATTATTTTAGATGAAAAAAAGGAAAACGTGGTGATATATTGTGCCCTAATAAAATTTACTTGAAGATCAGAGAACAGAACAAGCCACTAGATTAAACATAGAAGCCAGGCAATGGTGGCACACACCTTTAATCTTAGCACTCCGGAGGCTGAGACAGATTTCTGTGAGTTCAAAATCCAGACTACATGAGATCGACTCAGTCTAGGAGAGAAACAGAGCCAGGCAGTGGTGACACACACCTTTAATCCCAGCACTTGAGATCTCATGCTTTTGCTGCCAGCATCTGGGAAGCACACAAACCTTTAATCCCAGCACTAGGAAGGAACGGTACGGATGGGCAGAGAAAGGTATATAAGGCGTGAGGAGACAGGAACTAAAGGCTTTTCGGCTGAAGCCTCCTTTTAGGCAGAAGCACTTCTTTGGCTAGACCCCTATCGGCTGAGGACTCAGAGACATTCAAGTGAGAGGATTCATGGAGTTGGCAAAGTGAGACGTGGCCATGGCTTGTTCCTTTGTCTCTCTGATCTTTCAGCAAATTTGATACACAATATATCACCACAATTTGCCTAAGGCCTGCTAGGAGCATCATCTCTTAGGTCAGGTAGCTGTGTTTGTTGCTGGGGCACTTGAAAAGTGCTGAGTACTAATGTATGAGGGATGTCCTGGACTCGGAAGACTTAGTTTTAAAAAGAAAGAATGCAAACTATCTCATTAATGTGTTTATTTATCCAGAGACATGGCATCAGTGTGTCACCAGCTGGCCATGAACTCCAGATTTCCTTGGGTTAGCTATGGCTGGGATTTCAGATGTGAGTCACCACAGCAAGGTAATATCTCATGAATAGTCACTAAATATTTCTAATATATATATGTGTGTGTGTGTGTATATATGTATATATATATACATATATATATACACATGTGTGTGTGTGTGTGTGTGTGTGTGTGTTTGTATGTGTCCATGCATCCAAGTTCATATGTGAGTCCTGGTGCACAGCATGTGTGGGAAACAAACCTGGGAGTCAGTCCTCACTGTCTGCCTTGTTTAAGATCAGGGTCTCTCTGCCTCAGTCAGACCAGCTGGCTCTTGAGATTCAGTGGGTGGGGTTGGGGGGATGTCTTGTCTCTACCTCCCATCTTGTCCTAGAAGTACCAACATAATACATGTGCACTATGGCACCTGACTTCTATGTAAATTCTGAAGATTTTAACTTAGGGTTTCATGTTGTGTGATGGCTACTTTTACACACCAAGCCATCTCCCTAGCTCAGTAACTACTAAATTTTTACATCAACCACATATTCAGTTACGTGTTTTTGACTACTGAATGAAATAAAACATGACATTCGAATTAATGTTACCCTTTTCTCTTTTGTCACTTGAAAGATGATCATTCAATTATTATTGAATTTTTGTGACGCTTGGGATTCAATCCGAAGGGTAGCCCATGATAACTAGAAACTTTCAGGTACAAACGTGACTCAGTCGCCTAGCAATGCCACAGAACTGAAATGGCATTAACACAGGGAAAACAGGTATTCCTTATTGTGTTTTATGGGATGTTGCAAATACTGCATTCCTTTACAAACTGAGGGCTTACTGCAAATCTGCATCCAGAGAGCCTCTCTCAGTTTTCCCAACAGTTTGGATGATCACCAATACTTAGATTTTTCTTTTAGTAGTGTTCAGAGTCGAGCCTGGGGACTGGAGCCTGCTAAGGCAAAATTTCTGCCGCTGAACTGCTTGGCAGGGCCCGTAACATATTTTTAAAGTAAGGTGTGCACATTGCTTTTTTTTTTTTTTTCTACATATAATGCTGTTACACATTGACAAGGCTGAAGTACAGGGCAAACCTAACTTCTGTGTACACCAGGAAACCAAAAACAACCTGTATGACTCACTGCTTCTTCTTCTTCTTCTTCTTTTTTTTTTTTTTTCAATATTTGCTTCAAGGCAGTAGTCTAGAGTGGAAACTTCCATATCTCCCAGGTATGCCTAGGCTACCTATAATGTTTCCCAAATAGCCTGTGCTCTCAAAATCCATTTTCCTTCCCACCTCCGACCCCCAGCCTCCAACCACCTTGTTTTTGCTTACATGGTCCAGATGCATTTAAAACAAACAAACCAAAAAAATTAAAAAAACCCTCTGCTGGAGCTGCATGATGACTCGGTGGTAAAGATGTTTTCTGCTATGCCTGGCAGCCTGGTGTTCCCAGGAAACCACTTGGTGGAAGCCTAGAGAGATTTGACGCCTGCAAGCTGTCCTCTGACCCTCCACCCTTCCCCTGTGGCATGCGCACCCTTCCCCCAACATACACACATAAAAATGTAAAATAAAACAACTCCAAACAAAAAAACCTGAAAAACACTGCTACATTTCCGCCCAGGCTCCTAGCGGAGGAGGAGGGAGCATGATTTTTTTTTTTTTTTTTAAATTCCTGTGTTATTTGAAATCTTAGGATGTAGTTTGTAAATAGCGAGTCAGAAATCTGTTAACTGGAGCCAAGATCCCAAAAGTGCCTCCCTAAAAGCCCAGGCGTCAGGAGAATGCACTTATTCATAAGCTCATCCCAGGCGCCAGGGAGAGGTCCGCTGACATCCAGGCAGGAAGCACACACAAGGTAATTCATGCTCACTGAGCATCAGGGTGTGATGTGAATTATTCATGGATTCCTTCACATCACCCTCATGTTGAGAATCGACTTCAAGGCAGAACCTAGAGTACCTCCCAGCAGCACCCCTGCTAAGCATCTAGACACAAGTGAGGTCAACAGCCTGGCCTAGGATGGCCCTGTCTTTGCCGTGGCAAACCACTAACAGGCTACTACTATCCGTTTTCTTCATCTATCTGGCAGAAGTCAGAGGATTCATCCAGCCAAAAATTCCCCAACTCTAGACATCTTAGGAAATTGATGTATGCTGTTAACTCTTTCCACAAAGTACTTTTGGGAGCCATGGAACAATAGGATGATCATTCAATACAAGTGGCCTTTGTAGAATTTTCAAAATTATCCTATGGCCAGACATAAGGAATGTATACAGAGCCCAGATAGGTACACGGATGAAGGCTGTAAGCTATAAGACAGCAGAGCATGGTGGAGACTGCATCCAAAGAGCCTGGACCCATCTGCCTGGCCAGCTGCTGCCAGACACCCAGCAGGTTGTAGCCTTGCAAAGATGTGCCTGATGCTGCAAATTTTCTGATCATAAATATCAGATTCTCAGATTTTAATGTAGACATCTGAGTTTTTTTAAGTAGTGAGCAGGACAGACCCATCAATTAATTGATTCAGTTTAGCTGGGCTGAATTATCTGTTTATCTAATTCTAATTCACTTTTTTTTGGGGGGGGGGTTGAGACAGGGTTTCTCTGTGTAGTTTTGGTGCCTGTCCTGAATCTCGATCTGTAGACCAGGCTGGCCTTGAACTCATAGAGATAAGCCTGGCTCTGCCTCCCGAGTGCTGGGGTTAAAGGTGTGTACCACCACCACCGAGCTGTAATTCACTTCTCTCTCTCTCTCTCTCTCTCTCTCTCTCTCTCTCTCTCTCTCTCTCTCTCTCTCTCTCTCTCCATGCCACAGCATACACATAGAGGTCAGAGGATGACCTCCCATGTCAGTTCTCAGTTTCTACCTTGCTTAAAACAGGGTCTCTTGTTTGCTACTGTGTATGCCAGGCTAGCTGGCCTGCAAACGTCCAGGGACTCTCAGGTCTCCACCTAGCATCTCATCATAGGCACACTGGGATTGCTGATGTGTGCTACTATGCCTGACTTCTGCATGGGTTCTAGGGAACTTGAACTTGGGTCCTCACATTTGCACAGCAAGCACTCTAGCCACTGAGCCCTGGATCAACTCACAGATGATAGTTTTCCATGGGAAGGAACTCTAGCCTCTGTTCTACATATGTTTCCTTCCACAGTGCATGACATTTGTACCAACTATAGTTTCCCAAACTACACACCGGTTTACCAAGTCCCTAATTGTTCCAGATTGTTTTCCCCAGCTTCTCCTTGTTTCTCAAAGTTCTCTAGACAGGGAGTGAGGGAAAGGAGCATGATCAGGAGCCAGGATCGAGTCTTCTCTGATACCATGCTCTCATCTCTAAGAAGACGTGGGACCCATTTTCTTTTCTGTGTCCCATCTTCTGTACCATGTGACAGAAGCTCTGGAGATGAGTGAGGACCGGGTCCAGAAAGTCTCTTTGTGAAGCTCCGGAGATGAGTGAGGACCGGGTCCAGAAAGTCTCTTTGTGAAGCTCCGGAGATGAGTGAGGACTGGGTCCAGAAAGTCTCTTGGTCTGAAGACAAAACTAGACCCAGAGCCACCACCCCAGACTCCACCCAGCCACACTCCCCGCTCTCTACCTCTCACCATCTTTTGCAGCACTTGTTTTAGACATCTTCAGATGTTAATCATCCCTCCCACACTGCTCCTCCTGCCCCACCTACCCATCTGTCCACCCACCTAAGCCTCCCTTCCACTGTTCCCCTCCCCTTCATAACACTGGCATCACACCCACGCCGCCGCTGTGTTTCTTCTCCACTCCCCGTCAGTGGTCCCTTTCTGGTTTCCTAGATTCTGCGTTCTCCAGATTAAACACACAAATCCAAAGATTCAATGCTAGGATCCGCACATGAGAGAGAACATGAGACACTTGTCTGGCTAGATCGGAGTTCCTTCCCTCGGTGTAATATTTTCCGGCTCCATCTGTGGTGATATATTGTGTACCCTAATAAAATTTACTTGAAGATCAGAGAACAGCACAAGCTGCTAGATTAAACATAGAGGCGAGGCAGTGGTGGCACACACAACTTTCGTCCTAGTACTTGGGACACAGAGATCCAGCTGGATCTCTGTGAGTTCAAAGCCACCCTGGACTACATGAGATTGACTCAGTCTAGGAGAGAAAAAGGAGCCAGGCAGTGGTGGCACACACCTTTAATCCCAGTACTGGGAAGCACTCATGCTTTTAATCCTAGGAAGTGATATCTGAGCAGAGAAAGGCACAAGGAACTAAAGGCTTTTTCTGCAGAAGCCCTTTTTTGGCTGGAGGTTTTTTGTTTGTTTGTTTTTTTGTGGAGCTGAGGATCGAACCCAGGGTCTTGTGCTTGCTAAGCAAGCACTCTACCACTGGAGGGTTTTTGAGGTTGAGGAGTTGGTGAGGTAAGAGGTGGTGGCTGTGGCTTGTTCATTTGTCTCTCTGGTCTTCAGGCAAATTTTATTAGGGTACACAATATATCACTGCATCCATCCATTTACCTGAAGATTTCATATCTCTTTTATAGCTGAATACAATTCCGTTATATATAGGCACCACATTTTCATTATCTATTGACATATTGGGGGTCACCTGAGCTGTTCCCATCTCCTACCTATTGTAAATAGAGTAGCAATGAGCATGGATGTACATGTGTCTCTGTCGTAGGAAATAAGAGTCCTTTGAGTATGTGTTGAGGAGTGGTATAGCTGTGCCATATGGTAGATCTATTTCTGGTTTGATGAGGAAGGGTCACACTGATTTCCACTGTGGCTGCACCAGTTTGCACTCCCGTCAACAGTGCAAAGGTTCCCAGTACCCCAAGCCTTTACGTAGAAGGTAAATAGCCTTTTGTCCTTCACAGACAGTTTGTTTAGCTGTTTGCCCTTTTCCTGTCACACAGATACACACATAAATTTCAGGTAACAAAAAGTAAGTCTATCTTGCTTTGTATTTCTAGTTGACAGAAGCTACATACTTAGAGTATACAACATATTTTTTTTATGTATGCATGCATCATGGGATGGCTGCATCAAGCTAAACACCTACAATGTATTCTCTTAGCTCTTTTCAAGTATATAATATTGCCTTAGCCACTGTTCTATTGCTGTGAAGAGACACCATGACCAAGGCAACTCTTGTAAAAGAAAGTGTTTAGTTGAGGGCTTGCTTATCGTTTCAGAAGTTTACTCCATGATCATCATCATGGCAGGAGGAATGGCAGGCATGTTGCTGGAGAAGTAGTTGAGAGCCATGTCCTGACCCTCAGGCAGAGAGGGAAACACTGGGCTTGACATGGGATTTTGAAATCTCAAAGCCCACCTCCAGGGACACCCTTCCTCCAACAAGGCCACACCTCCCAATCCTTCTAATCCTTCTCAAACAGTGCCACTCAAATATATGAGCCTATGGGGGCCATTCTTATTCAAACCACCACAGATATACTGTTACTGATTTTAATCATCAAACTGTTAATAAGTCTTTTGAATTTGTTCCTTACGTCTAACAGGTTGTGTCCTTTGGCTAGCATTATGCTTTTCCCTCCCATTCTCCTGCTTGTGGGGGGGGGCTTGAACCCATCACCCTACTCCATGCTGTTCGAGGGTCAGTCTTCTCACCAGGCGGGGTCCACACACAACTGGGATCCTGTAGCATGGGATTTGGCTTATTTCACTTAGCCCCTTGTTGGCAATTACAGGATTTGCTTCTTTTCCCAGGCCAAAGTGTGTTTCATCTTACATACACTACATGTTTATTTACTCACTTATCCATTGATGGACATTTAGATTGTCTCAACATCTTGACTGCTGTGAATAATGCCACAATTAATGTGGGAGTGCAGATGTCTCTTCAGCATCCTGATTTTATCTCCTTTGAATAAAAACCCAGTAGTGAGATTGATGGACCACAGGGTGGCTCTAGTTTCAATTTTCCAAGGAACCTCCATTCTGTCTCCCACAATTTACTAATTTACACTGCCACTGAGAGTGAAAGGGGGTCCTTCTTCTTTCCTCATAGACTGTTCTTTGTTGATGCTCGCCAGTCAGAATTTTGGGAACCACACTATTATTGCAATAAAAGTTCGTTTTGGGGAATGAAAGACTTGCATTTTCAGGAAATAGACTGAGAAACAATGAATGAAGCAACATTTGTACTCACACCCAAGTCCCAACACACTGCAGGAAGTTTGTTGGGATCATCCACTGGTAACCCACATGGAGAAGCAATCTGACATTGATGGGAGCAGGTGCCTGACTATATGGGTCAATTTACTAGAAGAACAACTTTCTGTAAAATATTGTTTCTAGGTGGAAAATGCAGTTTTCTGTCACCTGAGTCCCTGCCATGTGTTTAGAATTTGTTGTGTCTAGTTGTGATTACCCATTCCTAAAGCTGGTAGGACTTCCTTATGTGTGGCTAATAACCCCAGTAATGAAATTTCTGTCACCACCACCACCCACTTTGGGAATAAGAAACCAGCCTAATATTTTAGAATTCGATATGCACACATTTTTGCCTCTGTGTTTTGTCTTTGGTAATACACACACACACACACACACACACACACACACACACACACATGCATATTTTTTAGGTTTTTTTTTTGTTGTTGTTGTTGTTTTGGTTTTTTGAGGCAGGTTTTCTCTGTGTAGCTTTGCGCCTTTCCTGGAACTCGCTTTGTAGACCAGGCTGGCCTTGAACTCATAGAGATCCGCCTGGCTCTGCCTCCCAAGTGCTGGGATTAAAGGCCTGAGCCACCACCACCTGGCTTGGGTTTTTTTGTTTTGAAATAGGGTTTTACTATGTAGCCTTGGCTGGCCAGGAACTCACTTTGTAGATAAGACCAGCCTGAAATGCATAGATATCTGCCTGCCTTTGCCTCCTGAATGCTGGTATTTTAAAGGTGTACGTCACCACCCCTAGCCTTGTTTTTTGCAATCTCCTAAAATGACTATTCTTCAAAAAAATATATTCTATACTATCATGGTTTGTTTTCATTCTCAACTTGATATGGCCTAAAAATCCCCTGGGAAGAGAGTTTCGGTAAGGGTTTGTCTATATTGTATTGGCTTGCAGCATGTCTGTGGGGGGATTGTCTTGAGTTAATTGATACGGGATGTCCCAGCCCACCATGGGTGGCACCATTCCCTAGACAAGGCATTCCGAACTGTATAAAAGTGAAGAAATCAAACTGAACATAAGCAAGTGAGGATGCATACATGTATTTCTCTCTGCTCTTGGCTGTGGGTGTGATATGACTAACTGTTTTAAGTTCCAATCTCTTTGATGTCCCACCTATAATGGACTGTAACTTGGAATCCTACGCTAAAATAAACCCCTTTCCTCCCCTAAATTACCTTTTGTTGGGGTATTTTATCATAGCAACAGAACTGGGACATGTGGTAACTAGAGGCTATCGGACTAGCAGCCTTAAGTTCCAGTTTAGCATACACTGGAGGGACTACATTTATTTTATCTTATTTTGTTGCGTGCAAGCTATGTCTTGATGCTTTCCGTTTGTACCCTGGGTACACACTGCCTCCCCATCCTGTGACTCAAACATGGTACACAACTGTTGTTTCAGACACCCAAGGTTTTTCTGAGTACCTGTCCAAGTATACTGTGATAAGGGGTTGTGGCTGATGAACTCCAGATCTCAGATATGCTTCGCTAGATGACATGTCATACAGAAATACATCACAGCATCTGAATTTCACAGCAGCGAGTCACCTCACCATCTTCTGCCCTGTGTTCCCTAGCTTTGCCTCCCTTTGATGCTCGTTTTCATCTTTGTCTTGACTGGAGCAAGAGTTCCGACATTCTGCCTCCCAGCCACAGTCAATGGACTGTGCTGGCCATTCACATACATGTCTTTACTATGCCTCACCATTGGGCCAACGTGATCCTCATTTGGCTGATTAGTCTCCTTCCCTGGGGCTTTAAAACTGGCAGTGAGAGAGAATGGGTGTCTGCCAGCATAGGGAACTGGACGAGTGAGGACACAGAGGAGAGGCTAAGCCAAGGGAGGGAAGGTCTTCCAATAACCTGGGAGATCATCTCCTTCCCCGTTCTCCTGGAGCTTCTAATGCAAACCCCTTCTTTTTGCTAAATTTCATTCTTCTTGAGTCCTTCCTCTGCCACCAACGCTGTCCTGATGATCACCACAAGGTTCAACAGCACGCTGCCAAGAAGAACAAGCTACAGGGCTGGAGAGATGGCTCAGCAGTTAAGAGCACTGACAGCTCTTCCAGAGGACCCGGGTTCAATTCCCAGCAGCCACATGGCAGCTCACAACTGTCTCTAACTCCACGATCTGGCACTCTCACACAGACATACATGCAGGCAAAATGCCAATGCAAATGAAATAAAAGTAAATATTTCCCCCAGGGTTGGTGTATCTGTCTCTCAGTCAAGATGGTACCACTGTGAGTCAATACTGCAATCACAGCGTGTGACTTACAGAGCCTACCGGCGTTGGCTGGTGTTGCAGGGAGCTCTTTCTTTTTTAAGTACTTTAAGTTTGAGGGTAGGGAGAAGGTTTTTGGTGGTTGTCAAAGATGTCTTAAAAGTAGTCTACATTTCTTTTTTTTTTTTTTTCAAGATTCATCTTTTCTACACACTCCCAGACAGTCTTCCAATGTATTTATATTAGTTACCCCCCTCCCAGTAGAGTAGGAAAACTCAGCAACCTTTTATGTTCATTTTTATTTCAGTCACTTTCTATCAGTGGACAGTAGATATGTGGACATCACATTTTAGCTTTCATTTTCCTAATTACAAAGAAGGTTGTGCAGTATTTTGAGATTTTTAAAAAAAGTTTATGGGTATGTGCATGCACGTGTGTGTGTGTGTGTGTGTGTGTGTGTGTGTGTGTGTGTGTGTGCAGTTTATGTCTGTGTATGTATGTATATGTGCACATGCATGGTACCTGCAGAGGCCAGAAGAGGGCATCGGATCCCCTGGAGCTGGAGTTACAGGCAGCTGTTGAGCTGCCTGATGTGGGTTGGGGGAACTGAGCTCAGGTCCTCTGGAAGAGCAACAAGCACTCTTGACCCCTGAGCCACAGGCTGAGGTCATGAGGCTTTGTCATTATGAGGACACAGGACACATGAAGGGAGATGCATGTCCTCCAAACAGTTAAAACAAGCTGGCAGTTGGCAGCAGACTCAGTGCACAGGGAAGGGAAGGAACCAGCACCAGCTGAGCCTGAGATATGAGCTGCAGTCACAGTGAGCAAGGGATGCTATACTCCAAATAGGAGAGCTGAGGTTTTAATAATTGGCTTTCTGTTACTGTAACAAAATGCTGGGGCTAGCTAATATACAAAGACAGGCTGATTAAACTTACAGTTTTGGAGGCTGGAAGCCTGAGACTGGGTGGTCTTAGCAGTCTTGCTCCTGGCGAGGCATCATGGTAGATGGCATTATGGCAAGAGTATGTATGAGAGGGGAGCACATGGTGGGACAGGAAGCCAGTGACTCTGAGAAGGTAGGCATCCTTCTTTCTTTTCTTTTGTTTTCTTTCTCTGTGTAGCACTCACAGTCATGGAACTTAAGAGATCCCCCTGCCTCTGCTTCCTGAGTGCTGGGATTAAAGGTGTGCCCCACCACCACCTGACTTGCTCCCTTCTTAAAAAAAAAAAAAAAGACAAAAAACAACTGACTCCTAGCCAGGCAGTGGTTAGACACACCTTTAATCCAAGCACTCAGTAAGCAGAAGCATGGAGGTCTCTGTGAGTTCAAGGCCAGGCTGGTCTACAGAGTGAGTTCCAGGTCAGCCAGGGCTACAGAGAGAAACCCTGTCTCAAAAAAAACCAAAACAACGGCAAAATCCTGACTCATAAAGAACTAATAGAAATCCCATATGAACAGGAGTAGACTCAGTTCTGGCACATACTTGTAATCCGAGATCAGGAGCAGAGGCAAGAGGAGTGAGTTGGAGGCTAGCCTGGGATCACAGCAAAAATTCAAGACCAGCCTGAGCTCCCCAGTGAGTCTCTGTCTTATAAAACCAAAGGTCAGGAATATATTTCTGAGGTAGCTTACTTGTCTAGAATGAGCAAGGACATGGGTTTGAACCCCAATGCTGAAAGAAAAACTCCTTAGTCCCGTCTGAAGATGATGTGCCTTTAATGCCATCACTTTCCACTAGGTTTCACCCTTTGGAGGTTCTACTACTTACCATTGCCACATTGGGAACCACACTTACAACACAGGAACCCTTGGAAGATACACCCATCCAATGAGCTTGGTTCTAGAAGGGTCAGGGATGGCAGCGGGGCCCTCCCATGCCCCTGAGAGAAGAAGCTCTGAACTAGCTGTGTCAAACTCTGCGTTCAAATGAAGAGGCAACAAGTAGCTGGGACTCCAGATGCAGAAACAGAGAAGTGGGGCTGGAAGAAGATCAGAAGAGTCCTCCTCTCCACCAAACCCCAAATCTGGCCCAGCAGGAGACAGATGCATAGTTCAAGAGGGAATTGGGGGAGGGGGTGGCTGGCACAGCTAACAGGGGCCCAGCTTAGTGTATCCTGGGCGCTGCAGGACTCCGAAAGGACTGGGAGAATTCCATGCTGCTGGGGCACTGAGGTCAATGTCAAATTTAGGAGCTGGGGTCCTGGGCAAACTTGCCCAGCCAGAAGAGGAAATGTCACTCTCCTACCATCACTTTGCCCCACATCCTGATGCCCTCTGCATAAGAGACTTTATTTGCCAACATAGATCGTTAATTTTAGTGGTTAGCGCTGCAGTTCACATATTGGCTGCAAGTTGCTTTTATTAGACTGGACACCCATTGATTGCTACAAAGTCTGGCCAAGTCTGAGGTAAAGCAGACAGCAGGGCAACAGGAGGGCTGTTTAGGCTTTCTGGGGACTGTACAGCATGGGGGTCGGGGGAGAGAAAAGCCCCCTGCAGGCCGAGAACACACTCTGCCCCAGCCCCTCCTGACCATTCAAACCTTTGGTGATCTTAGGCCCACCTGAAGGATAATACTTGCAAAGACTCACAAAGGCTGAAGCAGTCAGAAAACAAAGGAGGAAAGAAGAACTTGCCTCATGGACAGCATTTCTCTGTGGCTGCACCAAGGTTTTCCCATTTGTTAACCTTTGCCGCCGGCGGTGGTCCTTTCCTCTGGTGCCAAGAGAAGCTTCTCTATCAGACTCTATGGAGTCTAGGAGGTCCCGGGTTTCAGGCGGCTTCCGTAGAGCAGGCAACCAAACGCGAGAGGTTGCCAAGAAACACATGCCGCTGCTGCAGTGTGGTTGCTATTGTTTGCATAATTCTTTGTCTCCTGAACTCAAACAGGAATTTAATACCCAAAGTCTTCCTTGAATGGGAAGAATCGGAAGAAGAACATGGAAACTTCATCCTAGTCTGGTGCTTAGAGGCGGGTGGGATGTAATTACAGTAAGTTAGGTCACTGGGGCGGAGTCCTCATAACTAAAACTGATGTCTTTATGAGAGGGGAAGAAGCAGGCCGAGCAGTGGTGGTGCACGCCTTTAATCCCAGCACTCGGGAGGCAGAGCCAGGCGGATCTCTGTGAGTTCGAGGCCAGCCTGGGCTACCAAGTGAGTTCCAGGAAAGGTGTAAAGCTGCACAGAGAAACGCTGTCTCAAAAAACTAAAAACAAAAAAAAAACCAAAACAAACAAAAAAAAAAAAACCCCAAAAAAAAAAAAACAAAACAAGAAGAAGAAGCCATACAGACAGGGGCACATGTGTAGTACTGCTACGTGAAAGACAAAAATTAGCATATCCTTCCCCAGGCCTTGCACCATGCTGATGGACCTTGTACTACACAGTTGTGAGGCAAAGACCCTTTCTTTGCAAAGTAGTTTGCCTCAGTACTTCACCATAGTAATAGAAGGTTGATTAGTAGAGTAGCTGATGTTGTATTTATTTTACAGATGTGAAAACTGGGCTTCTAAGAGTTCCTAATTGCTAGTATATTATTATACGTAATAGGTAATTAACATATGTAACATAGTATGTTAGCAGGCTATAAAATTACATATGGCATACTAATAAATAGTATACTAATGTAAATATATGATGTAGCATATTAATATGATACATAATACATGCCATTGATATGTAATGCACATATTAATGGAATAGAAGCCACAGATTCATATGCAACTCAGATACTGGATAAAAAGTCTACGATATAAACAGTGTCTAAGGTCTCAACACGTTGGTTCCCATTAAGAGAAATAATTAAGAGGGTTTCACAAAGCTTTTTACACAGAGTATGATTATCAAATTTATTCCATCTTGTGCTCCTGCTATTTTAAAGTAAGAGAAATTAGCTTTTGAATCAGAATTTCAAGACCGGCCCAATGGCCTGGGCCTCTTAGTTTAGATACTTAAGAGGTTGAGACAGGATTCTGAGTTCAAAGACATCCTAGGCAACTCAGTGGTGGTATGCCTCCTAGATATATGAAAACCCTAGATTTTAATCCAGGTGTGTGTGTGTGTGTGTGTGTGTGTGTGTGTGTGTGTGTGTGTGTGTGAGAGAGAGAGAGAGAGAGAGAGAGAGAGAGAGAGACAGAGAGAGACAGAGACAGAGACAGAGAGAGACAGAGAGAGAGAGGGAGGGAAAATCTCCATTTTTTTTTTTCTGGTGCAGACAGAGGATGTGGCTGTCTCTCCTGGGTCTCCATTCTTTGGAGGTGATAATGGGCCTGAGCTATGTAGCTCCTCCTTCACACAAGGTGGTTACTGGCTTGTCACCAGTTCCCAGCACTCCCTGCTCTCCTGACCTGGGAGCAGGCTCAGCTGCTCTTTAATCCGTGTTTGAGCTAGTGGTGACTTTCCATGGCTCTTGTTTGAAGACCTCCTCCGGACTCACAAACAGGCTTTGTCAATGTGAGGCAGTGCCCTTCCCTTCTACTGGAACAGACAGAAAATCTAGACTGGAGGTATAGACTGTAATAAGGTGCCTGTGTCCTCCCAAGAAAAGGTTGTCATCTTTCTTAATTAAACCTGTGTGGGTAACTGCCCATTCTACATACTTTCAAATCCAAGCCAGAAAACAGGTAGTCATAGTTCAGATATGAAAAGCAAGTGTTTTTAAAAATAATTTATTTACTTCAATTTCATTTGCTCTGGTATTTTGCCTGCATGTCTGTCTGTGTGATGGTGCCAGATTTTGGAGTTAGAGACAGTTGTTAGCTGCAGTGTGGGTGCTGGGAACGGAACCCAAGTCCTCCGGCAAAGCGGTCCGTGCTCTTGACCGCCGATTCACCTCTCTAGCTCCATGTTTTTAATATTTTACCAGTAGTAGAATGACTTCAAAATATAATACATCTCTGAGTCAGATGCAAATGATGGCAAAATTTAACACCACCCCTCACAGGCTGTAATAGTTTGGGGAGAGGTCATTACTTGGACAAATATGCTTTTTGGTTTTTGTCTTCTGTGCAGGGGCATTTATGGAATGACCACATTTTCACCGTAAGTTGGCCCTCCTTCCTTCCATGGGAAGTTGTTTTCATAAGACACATGTTTGGTAGCTGGAGGGATATCCACCGGGCAACATTGCTTCTACAATTTTCCTTTGATGGTTTACTCATGCATGGGTTAATTAATTAATTACAAAGCACTAACATGTCAAGTTTCATCAACATTTTCTTCTGGTTATAGGTAGCATAAGACCCCCAGAAGAGGTCTAGGGAGATGGCTCAGTTGGTAAAACACTTACAGCACAGGTGAGGGCCTGAGTTTTGAGCTCCCAGGACCCACATAATCCAGGTAGAGGGGCAAGTTCATGCAATCCCAGTGATGGTGAGATGGGAAATGATGACTAGTGGGTCCTTAGACGCTCACTGGCTCTCTAATGTAGCCCCTGTTAGTGAAGTTCTAGGCCAGGGAGAGACCCTGCCTCAAACAAAAGGTGCAAGTATCTGAGGAATGTTGGCACCCCAAGTTGTTCTCTGACTTCCCCGTGCATGCACACACATGTGAATGTACACACACACAAGTGCACCCATTCACCAACAAGCACACACATACCCAGATACACACTGCGCGTACACACACACACACACACACACACACACACACACACACACACACAGATCAGGGGATAAAGAAGGGAGACAAGAACTGTGCTAATTGTCGAGAGAGCATGCCAAGTCAGGACCATCTCTTGGGAAGAGGCCTGATGTGGTCTGTGGGCTATGTACTTGGTTCTGGGTGTAGTCTCTCACTGGCTGCCTCCTTCCTGTCTCATCAAAGGCCTGCTTCCTCCACCCCTACACCTTTGGGTGCAGTGGAAAGACTCTGGATACTGGATTCCAGCCTTAGTAGCTCCTTAGCCATGCTATGACTTGGCCAAGCCCCTCTCTACTGTTCTTGGTCATAGTTTCTTATGCAAAAGACTAAAGAGTCTTCTTCCCAGCTTTAAGGGGTCTCAGTTCAAGGCTGAAGATGGTGGTGGAGTCTTCAGCTCACCTGTGTTAACTGTTTGCCCTGAAGGATCAGTCATGTTTCACTTAGTGTGTGTCACTGTCTAAAATGAGCCAGGTTCTAGATACTGTGAATGAATGAAAGCTTTCTGGTTGGGTTTAGCTTCTGTAGACTCCAAAGGCGGCTCCTCCACTTCTGCAATGGCTGGAGGGAGCCAGCATCCAAATTAAGAACAGATTCCCAAAGATGGCCGAGACTGAGCCTGAAGCTGAACTGCTTCCTAGTTATGTCAATTAAAGTTTTGTTTGTTTGTTTGTTTGTTTGTTTGTTTTTTAGCTTTTCTTTCTTTCTTTTTTCTTTTAAGATTTATTTATTATGTATACAGTATTCAGTCTGCAGGTATGCTTGTACGACAGAAGAGGGTATCAGATCTCATTATAGATGGTTGTGAGCCACCCTGTGGTTGCTGGGAATTGAACTCAGGCCCTCTGGAAAAGCAGCCAGTGCTCACAACCTCTGAACCATCTCTCCAGCCCTTTTCTTGCCTTGGTTTTCCCATCCGTGGAACAGGCAAAATGAAAGTCCAGCCTGTTAGGGTAGTGGACAAAATAAAACCAGCTAACCAGCTAACTATGTATCCTTAGTGTGGTGCCTGGCAGAAGGCATGGACTGTTACAGTTTTGTCCTTACCTGCAGTTACAAAAATCAGCAGATGAGATGGTTTAGTTGGTAAAGGCATTTGCTGCCAAGCCTGACATCCTGAATTCTATCCCCAGAGTCTACATGGCAGAAGTAGAGAGCCAACTCCTGCTAATTATCCTGGAACCTCCACCTACACACTGAGGTAATACACACACACACACACACACACACACACACACACTAAATGTAGAATTTTAAAACATAGCAGCAATATCAGGAGTAGTGAGGAGAATTAAGACAAAAAATCCAAAGGGGCTGCCTAGCCAGTTATGGGAGATCATGATCATCGACCAGCACATTTTGTTTGTTTGTTTGTGTTTGTTTGGAGACGGGCTCTCATACATCCCAGGTTGATCTCTAGTTCTATATGTAGCTGAGGAGGACTTTAATAAACGTTGGCTCTTCCTGCCTTGACCTCTGTGGTGCTGGGATTACAGACTTGGGCCACCCTCCTGCCTAATGCAGTGCGTGTTAAACAGCCTGCCAACTGAGCCACAGCCCAGCTCTGTCCCTTCTTCCTTACTCCTCCACTGTCTCTTCTCTTCAAGTGAAAGCTGGAAAGTCATTACTTCATCCAGGAAAGAAAGCAGAACACAGGCTTCCTCTCCCACCTAACAGCTCATACAGTGGGTGGGAGGAGATGGAAGGAGATGCCTCCTCGCACCCTGCTCCTTCACAAAGGGCCATGGGGCTTTGGGCTGACATTGCTCCCCAGAACTAGCTCCTGTGGGTAAGAGTGGATAAGCCCCATTTTTCTCCATCTCTCTCCTATCTCCTCCTCTTCCTTTTGAATTGTTTGCCTAGCTATTTCTCTACTGGTATTTGTTTTGTCTTCGCTACACTGAGGATTGTACCAGAGGGATTGCAGATACCAAGCAAGCCCTCCGTCACTGATCTCTGTACATCCTCCTTTCTCTTGAGGTCTAACGCTCATTTCCCAGCAGCGATGCTGTGTCTCTTAACAGTCTGGCTGAAGTCATCTTCCTCCTGAATGCCTTCACGTAGTCACTGTTTTCGTCTGGAATGCAGCCATTAGCCTGACCCCGGGCTTGACATCTCCAAGTTCCGCTTTTGCCTTCTCTTCTTATCTGGCCCCTCAGCAGCCTCGGTGAGGAGGATCTGTGGGCTCCTGCTCAGAGGACCCACCCTCCCCTCCTCTCCTCCCGCCTACAGTGTCCGCTGTCACCAGGACAATCTCCTGAGGCATAGCTCCGAGCAGGTCATTCTCAAAAGTGCTCAGTGGCTTCATGTTCTCTGCATAGTACAGTTCAAATTCCTGATTTAGGGATGACAGTTCCCCACTCCAGAAAGCAAAATAGCAAGTCCAAATGCCCAGACCCCAGGCCCTGGGCCCTGGGGCCTAGCCCTATTCCATTTCTTAATATGCTTCTGTTTTCACCCTGTATCTCAGGCATAATGCAGAGGCGTATCAGCTGCGTGTACAAACGTAAGGAAGCTGCTCAGTAAATATTTGTTGAACAGGACGCAATATTCCATATAATCAAAGAGTAATGGTGGTGTCCATGATGACAGTTCCTAAATATTTGTTCTCAGCAGAGGTCAAGACAAGGCCTTTTCCTCCTGGGTCTGGAAGACGAAGGAGCCAGAGGCCTTTGCTGTAAGAATGATGCTCTTGGCAGAAAGGAGGCCTTATTTTGCTGTATGTTTTAGACAGTACTTTCCCTAAGGTGTAATTTTTTTTTTTTTTTGATGGGGGGTCGTCTCTCACTGGTCTGGTGTTCACTGAGCACCCTAGGCTCACTGAGTGAGCTGGCTTGCAAGCCTTTGAGATCTGCCTGTCTCTGCCTTCCCATTCCTGGGATTATAATTTTTCCTACCATGTACCCTTTTTTGTACTCTTTCCTCTGTGTGTGTGGGGGGGGGGGGGTTGGACACAGTCATGTGACTGTCCCAGCATCAACCTCAGGTGTCAGTCTTGCTTTCCAACTTGAGACAGGATCTCTTGTTCACTGTTGCACACGCCAGACTAGCTCATCTGTGAACTCAGGAGAGTCCCCTGTCTCTACCTCATCTTGCTGTAGGAACCCTGAGATTGGGATTATAGGTATGTGCTACTGTGCCTGGCTTTTATCTGAGTTCTGGGCATTTGTACTCAGGTCCTCACACTTACATGTCCACTGAACCATCTCCCAAGCCTGGTGCAATGAAACAAAACATAAAAATCATTAGGTGAGTGGAGCCCTGCATCCTGCAGATTTTTCTAATAAGATCAGTTCTCATCTGAGGCAAATTCTTTGGGGGCACTTTTCCAATATAATTCCAATTTAGTTTTTTTTTTTCTATTAGTGTTGAGTAATTTTCTCTTTTCTTTATATAAGGCTATGGTGCCAAATCCATATTCTTCTAAAAGTTTCAGAGTCCAGTTTCCCAATATTTCTGAACAGCAGCCCCGGCAGCAATATTCTGTCGAATGAGATAGGATTCGGGTTAGCAAACTATAAACGTGTTTATAAAAACAAAGAACCCCAAACCGCTATCGTACCTGTGGTTCTGGTGAATGTTGAAATGAAAGAACATTTATCATGGGAACTGATCACATTATATTTAGGTTTTCAGTAAGATGCCCGGAACAGAACAGTAATGACGCTTATGATCAGAACTAGGTCATTTTGGTCCTCTCTGTGGCAGCTTTAGATTCTGTGCTGATAAATCTCCCATTGTTAGAAGATGGACCGAAGGCCAACTGGCTGCCTTAGGATCTTTGTATGCTTGCTTACTTCTGCTCCTTGCCACTGTACTCAATTGCCTTCAATTAGAGGCTCAAAACGAAATAACATCTAGCTAAGCCTGGTGGCACACATCTTTAACCCATGCACTCAGGAGGCTGAGGCAGGAAGATCACAAGTTCTAGACCAGCCTGGGCTATGTAGTGAGATCTAGAAAATCTGGAAATCTTGTAAGCTGGTTCTAGAATGTTTTGTTTTCATGTGTGCATGTTTACATGCACATGGCTTTGTAAGAACTATCAGACTTACAAAACAAAACAAAAACACCACCAAAACCTGTCTAGTGCTGCTGTGAAAATGGGTGCCTCCTTCAGCTCTCAGGCCTTCTATGTTTCCCTTCACAGACTCTCTGGATAAGTGCTGAGAAGAGCAGGTTCACAGACAGGGATGAGCTGCAGCCTCAAAGACTGGTTCGAATCCTCCCCCAGGCTTAGCCTGTGGCAGTGGACACTCCTGGTGCCCCACAGCAACCAGTTCCTGGAGCACCTCCAGCTCCTCCCTGTGTGTTGACCAGCCTGTCTCTGCTGTTTCTCCCCCTGCACCAACCAGTTCCCTCTGCTCTTCTCTGCCCATGGCTTGTATGTGGCTCCCACTTTGCTTCTGCCCACTCCAGCCTTTGTGTTCCTGATTCTGTGACAGTGAAGGAGACCGCACGTCTCACTTCAAAGGCCTCCAGAGGTGAATTTGATGAGGTCTGTTGGCCTCAGCCCTTTACATCCCACTGGGGAGGGGTCCGAGTGTTAAGGCCCTGTGGGCTGTGTGTCTGTCTGTCTTTGTGACAGAGAAACCTGAGTTACAAAAAGAATTCTGATCATCTGTCTTGCTGGCTGGATATAATTTGATTAATTCTGAGGAAAATGACACTTAATAAATTTGCATGTTTTGTGTGAAAAAAAAAAAAAAAGAACTGCAGATTGCAAGGGCACAATAGGGGGAAACCAGGGGAACAAAATGTTCTTTGTGAAGAGAGTATGGAGCAATGGTTCAGTTGATGAAAAACAAAGCCATCAATTGGACTGGCTGGAAGGTGGCCCAAGGTGAGAAACCAGCCTGAGGCTCCGTGGTGAAGGAATAAGGATGTTGCTGTCCAAAGATATGAATTCCCATCACTTGGTGAGAACATTTTTTACAAAGTTGCTCTCCTGCTTTGTAACCTGGGAGGGACTTACTTCTTAGCTCCAGGATAGACCCTGAGCATCGTATCTCCATCCAGTTCCTTTGAAGAGCTGGAGCAGCTCACTTGTACAATATGTGTCTTCCAAGCATTTGTTAATTACACAAAAGCTCACCGCCGCAAGAGCTTTCAAAGAATTTAGTAAAATCAAGGTTCGCCATGTGTTCTCTGGAGATGATCTTGGACAATTTATTGATGCTTTCTTGGACCAAACTTTTATTTTCTTGATGTCTGATGCTATCTCTGCTTTCCCACATCCCTTACATAATTGTGGACTGGAACGAATCCATCATATGATGTATAATTCTCAAAGGTTCCTTTTGTAGAGACAGGTTCCTTTTGTAGAGACAGCTTCGTTTTCCCCACAGTTCACTACTGAAGTGATGTGACATTTTTTTTTAGTTCTTTTGAAGACGTGAACATTAGAATATTTGGTCATGTAAAGACAAGCCTTTGTTCTCTTTTATTTGATCTTATGTTTTGTGATAGTAATTGTAAACCTCTGTAAGATTAGAAGAAAATCAAAATAATGAGCAAATATTTCCTGAGTGAGTGCCTTTAGAAAAGACATAGTTGGACACATTTGGTTTTGGTCAAAATAAGGCGCATTTCTTTTCACTCAGGTAAAATCATTACAGTAGTTTTCTAGCTGGTATCAATGACAGGAGGCTTCCTTTATCCAGTTTATTATACATACATACATACATACATACATATATACATACATAGTACAGGTGTTTGTTCCTTATATATTATGGGAAAATATTCACCTTTGAGTATTTTTTGTTATAAGCTTTTCAGTGTATTCAGAAATCTTCAGTACTCTCCTCTTATTTAAGGCTGCCTTGCAAACACTCTTGCATAGCATCCATTTCCATGATGCCTCTGTTCATGCCCTCTGCTGAGTCAAGGCCATCCTGGCCAGGTGCTAGGAGCACCAAGGATGTGCCCGGGCCTTCTTCCCTTCTCCAAATCCGACTCCTGTTCTTCAAGGTTCAGACTGAGTCTTCCCTCTTCCAAGTTTGCAGGAGGGACCCACACGGAATGAGGCTCCAGTGATGCAGGCAGGCGACAAGGAGGAGTTTTTTGTTTGTTTGTTTAAATTTATTTATTTATTTATTATGTATACAGAAGAGGGTGCCAGATGATTGTGAGCCACCATGTGGGGGTGCTGGGAATTGAACTCAGGACCTCTGGAAGAGCAGTCTGTGCTCTTAACCTCTGAGCCATCTCTCCAGCCCTTGTTTTGTTTTTGAAGGTTCCCCCATACCATGAACTCCTGGAAGGCCCAGATCACAACTTATATTTTAATGTCTTATAAAGATCTGATATAGGACAAGGGTTGGAGAGAGAAGTCCTTCTAGCGATTCTGTAGTGATGGCTGTCCTGAGAGAGGCCAGACGCCTCTTTTGGGAGCATTGGGAATAATAGAGGTGACTTTTAACGTTGTTGAGCTGGAAGATCAGGGAAGCAGGCAGTTCTCTAGTCCCTCAGTTTCCAGGACAGACTCTTGCTTCAGCTTGAAAGAGTGCCCAACATGGTTTTCTAAATCTGATACCAGACTGGTTATTTATCTAGTCTTACATGTTCTCTTCCTAATATCTACCCTATGATGCCGGAGTCATGTGTCAGTGGGGTTGGAGGCGCGCGCGGGGGGGGGGGGGGGGGGGGGAGGCAGGGGGGCAGTTGGCTGGCAACATTTCCTGGCCTCTAACACCAGCTGGCTTTTCCGGTTAAGATCTACAAGGAGTCATGGTGGGAGATCAGAAGGCAGAGGAAAGAGAGATGCTTCCTGCTCCTGCCTCCCTCCCCTCTGCAGGTGTGGCAGTTGCTTGGAGGTTGCCGGCCACAGCTGCAAGAACAGCCTGGGCTGGGCAGTTTCTGTCTCCAGCTGTCAAGTTGGTTCAGGCTTTTCGAACCAACTCCAACAGTTCTCTAGGAGGACACAGCAGATGCCCGCCCAGGAGCCTCACCCGCTTCCTCTTCGCTCCTCAGTGCTTTCTTTCAGCCTCTTCAGCACCACGCAAGCAGAGCCCATGGTGTGTCCCTTTTGTACGAAATGCCTCTGATAGAATTGGGGTGTGGTGGCACACACCTACTGTACGCCCAGCACTGGGGATTCCTCCTCCTCCTCTTCCCTGCCCTGCTTCCCCTCCTTTATCCCCTGCTTACTTCCTCCTTTTAAACCCCCTTTCATGTTTCCCCCTCTTCCTCCCTCTGTATCTCCTCTTTCTTTCTCCCTTCTCTCCTCTCCGCTCCCTTTTCCTGCTCTTCCCCCTCTTCCTGCCTAGATTATGATGGATCCACTTACTGGAGGATGTTCAGGCAATGAATGAAAAATTAGCAGAGATTCAGTAGCCCAGATCCCTACTTATCCATTATTGATAGCCACAGTCCTGGGTGTAATATGTGAATAAGGGTTTTGCTCTTGTTTGAAATGTATTGACAGAGGAGATGAGTTGAATTGTTCAGATTGGTTTTATGCATGGGTGGATTTCAGATGCATGACAAGCACCAGACTCAGAAAGGAACAAACAGAAAAGGGGGTGGGGGGTATCCCAACATCACTTGAATTCTCTCATATTCTAGTCTCATCCATCATGCCTTCTGAAAACACACCGAGTATCATAAAAACAAATGAGTCAGCCTTAATGTGGTGGCTAAGTCACTTAGAGAAGAACGGTCCCTCTGAGCCTCTGAAACCATCTTGGCAACAGAGTCTTTGGCTGCCACAAAGTGTTGTCCTGTGCTGTCCTAAAGGATGTATGGGAAGAAGCATCCTGCTCCCAGCAAGATAGTTGGATTCTCTCTCTAGAGGATTCTTGACCACAGTTTAGTAGTGTCCTGTACACATTATGTAAACATGACTGGTTATAGCACTTATGTGTGACATGGTCTTCCAGTGCTACTGTGAGGGAGCCACACAGTCTGGCTGTTATCTGAACAATATGCCTCAGTAATAGGAATGAAGTGGGAATATGAAGTGTCTTTGAAAGGGGTCATTGGTGAGCAATGTGGGGCGTGGTGGGGGTAGTGAAAATTAAAAGCATGAATAACTTAGCTTTCTGTGGCCTTTCATTTGGATGGACCTTAATGTGCATGTTGAATGTTACATATTTTCCTGGTTAGTTTTTGCATCAACTTGACACAAGATAGAATTATCTGGGAAGAGGAATATCCATTCAGAAAATGGCCCTGTAAGGTTGGCCTATAGGGAAGCCTGTTGTGCATTTTTCTGAGTAAAGATTAATGTGAAAGGATTCAGCTCACAGTGAGTGGTACCATCCCTAGGCAGGTGGCCTAGATTGTATAAGAAATTTGAGCAAGCCATAAAGAGCAAGTCAGTAAGCAGCACTCTTCCATGGCTTCTGCTTCAGGTTCCTGCCTTGTGTTCTTGCCCTCACTTCCTTTGAAGCTAAAACAACCCTTTCCTCCTTAAGTAGCTTTTGGTCCTGGTGTTTTATCACAGCAATAGACACCCTGACTAAGACAAATGTGGTGGTTGGTCCCATTTATATTCTATTTCAATTCCTTGGTCTTGTATGCCATCTGATTATATAAGAGGAGTTTGTGGACTTTATCCTAAAGTATTCTACAGCTGCCTGGTATGGTAGTACCCACCTTTAAACATAGCACATGGGTGGCAGAGACAGGCAAATCTCTGTAACTTCAAGGTCAGTCTGGTCTGCATAAGAAGTTTCAGGCCAGTTAGGGCCACAATGTGAACTAGTCTGTCAGTCTGTCTGTCTCTCTCTCCATATATATGCTCCATAAACAACAAAGTATTAATGGGCTCCCACTTCAGTAAGGGGTTAGAACCTGGGTCTTCTTCCATTCTAGGCGAGCACTCTTCCACTGAGCTACATGCCCAGTTCTTTATTTTACTGTTTGTTTTGAGACAGGGTCTTGCTAAGTTTCTCGGCTGGTCTTGAACTCACTCTGTAGCCCAGACAGGCCTTGAACTTGTGATCCTTCTGCTTCAACTTCTTGGGTACCTAGTATTACAGGCCTGCACCATTCAGTCCAGCTAAGTTAATAGACTCTTATGTCTCAGGTGGTCCCAGGTCCACTAGATTATGGCTTCTTAAATCTTTCCACTTTAGACTTTCACCTGAGAAATTTTTACATGATACTGTGTATATAGGTATATGAAATACATATATAACCAAACATCTACTGACAATAAGTTATAAAAGAAATTTATTAAAACAATTCTTTGCCATACATATATTTTTAACATTAATTAAGACAAGAGCAAATTTACATACTAATGAGATAATGTGCTTGTTTATTTTCACATAAAGAATTAAATCTTGGCTGAATATTTGAAGCTGCAGGATATGGAACATCTTCAGTGCTTTTCACAGTTGATTGATATTTTGATTTTATAATTGAATCAGTAATGTTCAGAATACTGGTTTGTATAAACACATAGTACAAAATGGCATAAGGAAGTTTAGGGCCATCTCAGAAATTGTTGGAAATTCTTTCCTAATCCCCAGCCAAATTCATTTAATGATTTTCTTTTCAATGGAATTCAAATCAGCAACTTGAGTAGCAACTTTTTTGTTGTTGTTTTGAGACAGCAGGACTGGCTTGGAGCTCGCTATGGAGACCAGGCTGGTCTTGAACTCAAAACTCAAAGACATCTGCCTGCCTCTGCCTCTGCCTCCTGAGTGCTGGGCTTAAAGGCCACCATGATGGGCTCAAGTAGCAAGTTTTAAAATCAAACATGTGAGTACAATATAAACCAAAGACATACTAGTTTAATGTTTACATGGTGAGGAACAGCAGTAGGAAAATATTAAATGCTCTTGTTTTCCATAATTAAAGCATCATGCTTCTCTAAGAGCAGACAACTGTGTGTGTACAATACACGGCAAGTCATAGCGTACAGTATGTCTGAACTGAGATGTTTCATGTCTGAACTGAGATGTTACAGGCACCATGTGGGTATTGGCAGGCCAAGTACAAAGTGCAGGTGTTGTGTGTTCAGAACCGAGGCTGCAAGGACGTCCCAGGCATAATATGGGCAGGTACTATCACAAACATGTTAGGTTTACTACATGTTTGACATTTGAATTAATGTTTGGTCTTCACGTGTGCAAGAACCTCTTACCGTTGCCTGCGTTTTCACAGTCC
This sequence comes from Onychomys torridus, assembly GCF_903995425.1. Lineage (NCBI taxonomy): Eukaryota > Metazoa > Chordata > Mammalia > Rodentia > Cricetidae > Onychomys > Onychomys torridus. Next base: position 32,359,427 of record NC_050460.1, on the reverse strand, counting down.
CGATGTTCGGTTATTGACTCCATGTAGAGCTTAGCTCATAGAGTAAAGCTGCATACTCACTGTCTCCTGATTAAAACAAGGTATCCCCTACACACAGCATTTGAAAAAGCTAGGGAGAATCTCCAGGTGAGACTCCTCTTGAAGCCCATATACTGAGCACAGATCCAACTCAGGACACCAGGATTCCGTTTACAACCATGTGTAAACCCCACGAGTCTGATTGCTAACACAGGGAGGGATGGGATGGAAAAAACAAAACAAAATAAAACAAAACAAAAACAAAAGAAAAAAAAAAACCAACCTAACCTGGCAATCTTGTGCTTGATTTTTGGAAACTGATTAGTGCATGAAAGGCCTCACCGCCAAACATTCACCATCAAAGAGATTAAAAAGGAAAAGATTTGTTTCCTGTGTGTAGTCTGCTTTTAGCTTGAATGTCACTTCCAGGAAGCTTTCCCTGCTCCGAGAATCTGATTAATGGCCTCCTGCTATCACTGCCCAGCTCGTGTGCTCTGCGGAGAGTTTAATTACTTATCCAAGTCTCTCGCTAGTCTGTGAGACTCCATGGGGAGTCACCAGCTGCCTTGGTAATCATAGGCCCCTGGGGGTGGGGAGGCACACCGGTGGGAGAGTGAACATTTGTGTAAAGAACAGTCATGGCTCAGCAGCTTTGTCAGGGACAGGCTCCAGAAGCAGTTTCTCAACCTGTGGACTGAGACCCCCTCCCCTTGGGAGTCACATAATCTTTCCACAGGGGTTGGCTAAGACCATCAGAAAACCAGATGTTTACATTAAGATTCATAACAGTAGCCAAATTACAGTTGTGAAGCAGCAACGAAAATAATATTATGGTTGGGGGTCAGTACACCACGAGGGACTGAATTAAAGGGTCACAGCACTAGGAAGGTTGGGAACCACTGCCCTATAGAGTGGTGAAGTTACAGGCTGAATTTCATGGCTCCAGTTTTACTGATCGAACTAGAAAAGTTACAAAAACAGAGAGAGAGACAGAGAGAGAGAGAGACAGAGAGAGAGAGAAACAGAGAGAGACAGAGGCAGAGAGACAGAGACAGAGAGACAGAGACAGAGAGACAGAGACAGAGAGAGAGAGACAGAGACAGAGAGAGAGACAGAGAGAGACAGAGAGACAGAGACAGAGAGAGAGACAGAGACAGAGACAGAGAGACAGAGACAGAGACAGAGACAGAGAGAGACACAGAGAGAGAGACACACACAGAGAGAGAGAGAGAGCCAGAGAGAGAGAAAGAATCACCATGGAAGAGATTAAAAGCAAAAAAAAATAGAAATTGATCAGACTCTGGATTTGGACTGTCTTTGATTGTTAAAAAGTTCATGATGAATTTTTTTTTCTTTTTTTTTTTTCTTTTTTTGTTTTTCGAGACAGGGTTTCTCTGTGTAGTTTTGGAGCCTTTCCTGGAACTCACTCTGTAGGCCAGGCTGGCCTCGAACTCACAGAGATCCACCTGCCTCTGCCTCCTGAGTGCTGAGATTAAAGGTGTATGCCACCACCACTGCCTGACTTGTTCTTCTGTTTTGATTTGTTTTATTTTGTTGAGGCAGAGTCTCACTTAGGTCAAGGTGGTCTCAGACTCACTGTGTAACTGAGGATGGCCTTGAATTTGTAATTCTTCTGCCTCAGCCCTCTGAGTGCTTGGATTATAGGTATGGGCCATCATGTCTAGCAATTAAAGCGATCTTTAATACCCAGTTAATCATTTTCCAAGAAGTGGAACACAGGATGGGTATCTGCTTTCCGTCCCGTCTCCCTTCATGCACTAGTAATCCAACTTTCGTTGGCGATTAAAGTGGTCTTAAACAGATATCCTGGGACATAGTTGGAAAATCAGAGATTGTGAATGCTGCAAAATCCAGATGAGTCAGTCATGGATTCTAACTCACACCTAGGAGGCATATTCCTCACCATTCCAATTTCTTAGTTCCACTAACTGAAAGCCACTCTCCTCTGCAATAATGTGAATAGTTTGAGACAAGTTCAGTCATGGCAGGGTCTTCACAATTTCTTAGAAAAGCTGTCCTTCTTCTGCCAGATGAAGCGCAACAAGTATGAAGAAAGGAACTACCCCGCCTTGGGCTTTCTATGGTTGAGCCAGTAAAGGCATCTGCTGCTGAGCCTGACCTCCTGCGTTCAATGCCTAGTTCCCGACAGCACGGACTCCACAAGTAGTCCTCTGCCCTCTACTCGAGTGCCGTGCAGTGTGCTCTGACGCATCCGTGACTACACACGAAATAAATGTACAAAAAAAGAAAAATGACAAAAAGTCCTCAAAGGGTGGACATTGTGTTGCTTCTGATGTTTTCCCATTAATCAGTCTAGGAAGACTGCCTTGAATATATCTAGTCCTTCCTGAATGTACCACTTCAGCCCACAACACATCTTTTCCATTTTCCTTCCTCATCTGACATTTGTCTCTGCTTAGAAAACATCTGCAAGCATTTCATTTTCTTCATTTATCAAGAGAAAAAAACAGGGAAAGTGGAAATGTCTTTTTAATATTCGTCTAGTCATCATAAAGCTTGTCAATTGTCAAGATGGAAGTGGTGAAGATACAGAGTTGTAGAGGGCTCTGGAATCAAGGAGACTCTGATCGAATCATTGTTAGTTGCCTAAATAACTTCTTATCTGCCAAATCCCCAAGTTTCTCTGGATATAAGACCGGGGTTTCGGAAGAATGGCTGGCTGTGTTGCTCTGTCTTTTAGATGATCCTACACAACACTGCTTGAGGAATGTTGCTTTCTTGTCAGATGGCAATAGTTTCTTCCTCTGAATGAAGCAGTGAGCTGATCTGTCATTAAGAGCATTAGATAGCAAGACCCGGGATGTCTATGCTTACAAGAGAATTTTAGTAATTCAACCCAGCTATGTTTCAAACATCGCATCTGGAATGGGCTCCATCTTTATTGCTTGTATCTACCACGAAGTCTATTGCTGGGTTGCTAACAAGCAATGTTTTTGTCACGGCAGACAGAGAATTTAGCTCCATTTTCCCCAAAGTGGAAAGCAAAGTTGCCAAAGCATCTTTTCCCTTAGGTTCCAGCTGTGTGCATAGCTATTCTGTTTACTGCCTCTAAACTGGTTTGGAGCCTGGCAAGAAGGAGTCTCTGTTTGGGCTTTTAAAACAGTTCAGGAATGACGGAGAGAAATCTCACCACAGGAGAGTTGATGAGAAACTATAAATATAATGCCTAATTATTAATGACTTATTTTGAGACAAAAATAAAGGGATTTCTTCCTTCCTTCCTTCCTTAACAAAGATCCCTCACTCTGACGTAGTCTAGTAGGGTTTTCCATTTTTGAATTACTGTCTTCTGATAAGGATCTATTTATTACCCTGGGTTTGGCAAGAACAAGGCTGTCTCCTTGTTCTGTGGTCCTTTGATTTCTTGTAAATCTTTGCAGGGTGGTTGGGAGGATTATGGTGACAGTGAGGATAACACATTCTTTATCTTATTAACTGTGTAACTGTGGGTAAATGCTTTAACATTTGAGTTCATATATGAGAAATGGGCTTTAACATATGATAAGATGCAATTAAAGATCTTAATACCGCCAGGCGGTGGTGGCGCACGCCTTTAATCCCAGCACTGGGGGGGGGGGCAGAGGCAGGCGGATCTCTGTGAGTTCAAGGCCAGCCTGGTCTCCAAATCGAGTTCCAGGAAAGGCGCAAAGCTACGTAGAGAAACCCTGTCTCGAAAAACAAACAAACAAACAAACAAACAAACAAACAAAAGATCTTAATACCTACCTGGCTTGGTATATCTAAAACGTAATGTGCACAAGGGTAGTAAATTATTAGCGGCCCCAAATGGGCAGGTTACTCACTCATGCTTTCTACAGATGTCCATCTATTTGGGTTTGAAGCCAACCTTAAACTTTAAGAAATGGTTGATAGGACATGCGCTCAAGAGAGAAGGGAAGGCACCGCATAGTGGAAAAACCAGGGACATTAAGCACTGAATAGACTGCATTTAAATCCTAGTCACATTTCTTGCTTCTAGTTTCTCCCGTTGGTCCTCCCTGCACCTCTGCCTCCTCCTGGGAATGGGGATAACGATGCTCTTGACTGGGGCTGGCAGTGAGATGCTTGGAAAGGCGGGCCTTGGAAGCTATGGTTGAATTAGAGCCAGGACCTGTCACCGCGCCTGGACCGCCAGGAGGTGGAACCCAGAGCTAGAAGGAAAGGCCATGGTGGCCAGGTTGCGCGCCGAGGGCTCCCTGGGGCCTTTATTGGCTACTGGGGTTGCATCCACTCAGGCCAGAAGGTGCAAGCCAGATGTGGCGACTGAGCTCCAGCCCGGGCCGCGACACTGATGCAGGGAAACCGGCTGGGGAGAAATATATAGGCTGCTCGATTGCACTGCTAAGTGACAGGCCGGCCGGCCACTGGCAGCGGCAGCGGGTCGCTTGGGGCGGTGGCGTCCAATGGCTAGCGGGGACTGGGGCGGGAACTAGCGAGGGGGGGGGGGGGGGCGGGCCCTGGCGAGGGCGGGGCGCGCGGCCGGCGGCGGCGGAGGCGGCTCCAGCAGCGTCGCCGGCGGCCGCGGCAGAAGCGCCCTGGCCCGCGGCAGGTGAGGAGCGCGGGGTTCTGGGCTGGGGCGGACAAGCTGGCTGCGGCGGGGTCCGCGGAGGACCCACCTGCTGGCAGCCGAGCCGGTGCGTCCCGAGGCCGGCGCGTCCCGAGGCCTCGGAACCGGGCGCGGGCCGGGCGCCCTCCGCGCATCGTCGCCGCCGCAGCAACCCCTCTGTTCCGCTCTCGCTCAGGGTGGCCGGCGTAGAGCCTCGTGCGGCCCCGGAGCTCCGGGACTTCGTCGTGGGGGAAAGTGCAGTGGAGTGTGCGCGTGCAGCGGGGACAAGAGTTGCGGGCAGGACCCCTCGGCGGGAGGGCTGGTGGTGGCGCCGCCGCGGGGCAGGTAGGGCGGGGGCCGCTTGCCAGTAGGGGACTAAGATGTGCCTGAGGTACCAGGGAAGCTTGCCCCCGCCTCCTCCGAGGCCTGGGTTTCCTCCGTCACAAGGAAGCCGCGAGTTGGACCCCCTCCACGTCCCCCGTCCGTCCCCAGGTGGGGTCTCGGATCTCTCCAGGTGTGCCAGGTGATATCTAGAAGGCATGGCGTTAAGTGATGGCAGTGGTACGCTTCCCGCGCCCGCTTTTATTTCCCGAAGCCTTGCGATCCCTGAAGCGCGTTCATGGCTCACATTCGGAATTAGGAAATAGCAGTACGTTACTACGTTATCTTCTTCGTGCCTGCCATCTATTTTGCTGTTGTGCTTTTGCTGCCCGACAAATTATTTGATAAAAGATAAAGAATGACACAGTTGTTCACTTGCATGCAAAATTCTAAATTTAGAATCAAGTAACACCCGTTTTGTGGTTCAGGCTCCTTTCTCTTCCGAAAGCTTTAAAGAATAGTTTTACTAACAGGTTATGGTGACATAGGTTTCTTTAACCCCCTAAGTGTAAATCCAGAGAGAGACTAGACGATGAAATTATGTAAGCTGGGTAAAAGAAGTATTTATGCGCTGTAAGTGGAAAAGACATGAGTTTTTCATAATTGTGGATTATAAAGTTGTGCAGGCTTACGTCATGGTGCTCATTGATCCGGGGTGTCATGAATCGTGCCTTTTATTCTTTCAGGCACCTCTGTTTTGTCTGTGGGATGCTGGTTAAGGAATATGCCAAATGTTAAGCAAAGTGTTCTCAGCCATGGAACATATGGGATATTTCAGAGAACACTTTAAAAACTTAATTCTTACATTACTGGGCTTTTTTTTTTTTTCTTTTTAAGATGCAAGATTCTTAAATCTGTTAACAAAACAGATTTCTCATTCTGAGGTCTAGAGTTGAATGTTCCATTCATCTTTGGGAGGATAAAGGCATAGTGAGTGGGGACGGTAGCTATTACCTTTTTGCTTAAAGATTGACCTGTGTTAAGTGATAGCCTGGGACAGTCTTAAGGTAAGGGCGATATTTAAATGTTCACATATGTGGCTGCCGATACAAATGTAGGTCACCTGTGTCTAATGAGCCAGCCCCGCAGCTGCCTAGGGTGTTTTAAGGGCATGTGGCTTGTTCTGCTTGCTCCCCTCTGGAGATTTCATTCACTTGTGCTTCCCGATGAAGCTTAGTTTGGAAACCCTGATTTAAAATGTATAGCTGCATTCCTGTGGAGTAGAATGCTCTTGGGTTTTTTTTTTTTTTTTTTTTTTTGTGAGATGTCAGAACGTATTAGTAGAATTCTTTCTAAGTGTCATCTCCCAACGAGAGTTTACTAACTTCTTAGGTCCAGTATTCAATATTCCATGTGCTTTCTAGGTGTTATGGGTGGTTTATAGTATACTTTGGTGTTAGAATTTATTTTGTCTCCATGCATTTATACATTTACATAGGCTTAATTTGTATTTAATAAAAAATTGGGGGGAGTAGGGGGGGGGGCAATGTATTTCGAGATAGGGTTTCCCTGTGTAGCCTTGGCTGTCCTGGAACTCACTCTGTAGATCAGGCTGGCCTCGAGCTCAGAGAGCAGCCTGCCTCTGCCTCCCGAGTGTCGCCACTGCCTAGCTTAATGAAAACTTTTAAACTATCTTTTTTTTTTTTAATGATAGTTTAGACATGATATTGCATGACTCTGCTTCCTGATTTATGTCAACTGGATATTTATTGTAATTAACAGCTTCCCCCCCCCCCCCAGAACAAAATTCTTTCTGAAGCAAAATATGGCTGCATTATTTATGGACAGAAAGTGCAAAACAAGTTTGTATGATGTCATACCAGGCTTCAAATTCCAAGTTATACAGTTTACTGAGATACTGCCCCTGTTTTCATCATCAGAACTCATTTCTGAGTGTTTATTGAGTTAATAGATCAGGTACTTTGTGGATTTTAAAATTATAAGATTTTTTTTTGGGGGGGGTCCATGAGGATTTTGATTGTAAGTAGTCGACATGGTTGTGGGTGTGATAAAGTTAGGTTAACCAGGGGAGATCAATCAATTTGGGTAACTTGGAGAACCTCTTTGGAACACCCCGTGGTCAGGAGGCGATGCAGTGGAATTCGGTGCTTCTAGAATGTTACATGGGAGTTAGAGCTACTAGCCAGAGAGACTAACAGGCGTGCTTTGTGGGAGACTCAGGAGTGAGGGATTAGCCAAAGGCTACAGGAAGTGGGAAATTTGTTTATAGTTGCATGTGTGGACTGTGAGATTTTCGGTGCATTTTGGGACTTATCCCATAACAGACTTGTGTTACCTATAGACTAGAAAACATTTATAAAACATTCTGCATTTTCTGGGGAGCCAAATAAACACCCGGAAAATGTCTCCAGTTTCGTTTGAGCTGTAGAGCATCCTGTAGCAGCTTCTCTACTCAGCTGTGGTGTGAATGGTCAATCTGTGGGACAAAAAGTGGCAGATCATTTGAATTTAGCTGGGTGGTGGTGGCGGCTGGGCGCACACCTTCAATCCCAGCACTCAGGAGGCAGAGGCAGGCAGGGCTCTATGAGATGTAGGCCAGCCTGATCTACAGAGTGAGTTCCAGGATAGCCAGAGCTACACAGAGAAACCCTGTTTCCATAAACAAACAAACAAACAAACAAAACCCCAAACAAAACAACAACAGCAGCAAAAAAACCCCTTGAACTTAGAAGTTATTTAAAATGGGATTTCTCATGGGGTTTATTGCCCTGTGTGTAAAGTGGGGTTTGTGTTGCTTGCCCTGTAAGGATTTAGTGAAGGTTGACTACTCCATGTAATGGGCCCAGAATGAAGGAAGAAGCCGGCGAAGTACAGTGGCAGTCATCACCGTCTGTCTTGGTCATTTATTCCTGTGGTCTTTCTTGGCTAGTGGAGATTCCTTGCTGTGCTGAGAAATAGCTGAGGTGGTAGTTTGTGAACCGCCTGCAAAGGACTGCTTTAATCAGGCATGCCCTTCCACTGGGAGATTTGTCTCGGGTTCCTTAGTTGTTTTTGGAGGTGCATTAGCTCATCCCACCAGAGGGTCCTGTAGTGCATCCCCAAGAACATTTCGTGGTGCTAACCCCGTTGATGCCACTAGAAACCAACGCACATCTCAGGTGACTTGACATGCCCCTCGGGGATGAAGCCAGTTATGTGTAGAATGGACAGTGCAGTGACTGGCTGCATTTGTGGGCTTGTTTTTCTTTTTGATAGAGTTGGTATTTATTGAAAACCTATCTTGTGCTGGGCATTATGCTTAAGTATGTTTAACAACCTCATTTCTTTTCAGTTCTTCAGAAATTTAGTTAGATAAGTAGTGATCTTCCCAATTTCCCAAGTGGAAGCAACGTGATGGGATGGGCCGTTGCTGGGAGGGTGTGGGCTGGATTGCCACCTCTTCTGAATGCATAAGTATTTTCATCTTTCCCTCTAAACCTTAAGATGAGGATATGTACTCGGGAGGCAGAGGCAGACGGGTCTCGGAGTTCGAGGCCAGCTGGTCTACACAGCAAGTTCCAGGACTGAAAGAGCTACACAGAGAAACTGTCTCTATACCTGCCCCCCCCACTCCAAGATGGGGATAAATAACATGGATAACTGCAAATTTTTTGTGATTTGTAATAATATGGGGAGTCAGGACTGGTTGCTTTATTTATTTCATGGATGAAAGTTGGAAATTCAGATGAAAAGAGTCACTCTGTATGCCTGGGAGTTGGGGGATGGGGTGTGTGGGGTGCATGTAAGTAATGTCAGAGCTGGATCTGGGATCCTGGTCTTTTGACTTTTTCAAATCATTCTAGTCATACATACATTCTCCTGTTTGTATTTTGTAGTCATTGCTTGTTATTATGCAGCAGGTAGTAACTGGCTGTTAAGAGGTCTCTCTGGCAATCTGTGAACACCACTTCTCCCTTTAAATGAGTAACCATAATTTTTTTGGTCTGTCTTTCCCACAGACAGAACCAGCTGGGAGGGAATACAGTTGGAAGCCTTTTTTTTCCTTGGAGGGAAAAGACCCGCACAACTGTGCTATAAGAAAAGCGGAATTTTTATATGGGGGTGGTCTGCGCACGTACAGTCTAGCCTTGACGGCAGTCTGCTGCTAATGCTGAATGCTACACGAAGAAACCTCTGCTTTGCATGGCTTAGCAAGTTTTCCTTTCTCTTCTCTACCTGACAGGAAGAAGAAGAAAAAGAAGAAAAAGAAGCAGCCCTCAGCCTATGAAGACCGCGAAGACGCTCGGGACTCGCAGTGCCCGCCGCCGCTGCCACTGCCTTTGCTGGTTGCCTGACCCCGTCTGCCCGACATCTGGCATGAACCTTGCTCCTCGGTGGCTGTGTCTGGACTAGAGCCAGGCATTCTGGATTCCGTGGGCTTGCTCGCCGTCGCCAGCGTGTGAACCAGTGGGATGGTGAAATGAGATGAGGCTCCGCAATGGAACTGTGGCCACGGTGTTAGCTTTTGTCACCTCCTTCCTTACCCTGTCCTGGTACACCACCTGGCAAAATGGGAAAGGTAAGGAGGGGGGGGGGGCTGTCCCTGGGATGGCGGCGGGTGAGAGTGGCCCGCGCCAAAGTGGTGAAGCCGAGTGGAAATGCTCCAGTGAATTAGCCTGAGCCTCCGTGTTGCGTTCTCTCTCCCCGGAGCTTCTTTTGATGCAAAAATGAAGCCGTGTTCTTGGACAGAGAGCACAGACTTCTGAATTCCGGCCGGCGAGTTTTTGATGTCTTACAATCACACTCTGGGAAGTCAAGTGGAATAACGAAGACTTTCTTGCCCTTTTAAAAAACGAGTTATCACTGATGTTTAGTACTCTTTGGTGTATTGGGTATTGTATACAACACTTATAAGGGCCTTCAAGAAACATCCATCCTAGTTAAGACCCTGACTTGGTGCTGTGTAGTTAATGATTTAAACTGCATGCCTTGACAGATTGCTTCTTTGTATTTAAGTAGTATTTAAGAAGGCATTGAGAAGAAATTCTGATTGGAATATTAAGAGTTTCGTAGATTATAATTGTGTTTAGACTCTAGAGCTGTTACCTGTTGACTAGAATTTTGTCAAGGGGTGACAATTTTTTTTTTCTCTCTGACAATTGATGTAAGAAATTTTGAGGGTAGGGAGGTCGAAAGTGTTGGGCCGGCTACGTATTTGTTAGAGTTGTCTTTATCACCTAGGGGACCTGAAAGCTTCTGTTGTTGACTTTGTCCTGCTGGCCTGAGCAGACAGTTGAAAAAGACTGCTTTATGACTGCTTTTTTTCCTCCTATACATTTGAATCTATAGACCTGTGTTAGTGATACATCTCTCTCTGGGTATGTACACAGTCGACTTGTAGCTGTGTGCGTCTGTTTGTGTGCAATAAGTAGATGGATGTGAGAAGCACAGGTTCATGCCGTGGGTGAGTCTGACACTGCTTTCCTACTTTTTGTTTTTCTCTGAGTTGGGTTCTAATTTAGGAAGCACTGGGGAAACTGAGGTGAAAAATTTGCTAAAGGCAAGTTCTTTGGGTATACTTTTTAGGTTTCAGCTTAAATTAAAAAAAAAACAAAACACTTCATTATTTATTTTTTGTATGTGTGCCACCGTGGGGTAATTGGGATGTCAGGGGGCTGCTTTCAGGAGTTGGCTCACTCCTTCCACCATGGGTTCAGGGTATTGAACTCAGGTCATTAGGTTTGCGGGCAAGCACCCTCATGCACTGAGCCCGCTCTGGCTTCGTTTCTGTTTATGATTGCACCTAATGAGAGGACTTAATTAGGAAGACTCTTGAGTCAAAGTGATGATTGTTTTTGACATAAATAAAACAAATGACTCACTGTTAAGAAAATTGACCATAACAAAAGTACTTTTTTTCCTTCTTCTCCTTATCGGGAAACTTACCTATTCAGAGAGTTGAGTAATACAGAAACTCAGCTCTTCCCACTGTGTCTTGTTTGAGAGTCCATCTGCTTTTGATGTCGTTGCTTAGGTAAAGGCATTAGCAGCATTATTAGTGTGTGTGTGTGTGTGTGTGTGTGTGTGTGTGTGTGTGTGTGTGTATTTGTATTTGTGTGTGTTTATAATAATCTTTAGCATGGAGAGGACCTGGGAAGGTAGAGGAGCCTTCACCATGCAGTACTGTGCACACAGTCAGTTCTCTAACTGTTGCTCTCTGAAGGGCTCTGCAGGCTTCCCATGCTGTCTTTCTGCTTTGTGTTTTGTGCAGGCACAGGGGTCAGCCCAGGCCTTCTGTTTGCTTGTGTAAAATCCCCTGTGTTGACTGCTATGGTTTATGTAACCATTCTAACTGTTGAGTATTGGATTCTTTCTAGAGAGTTCAGGCAGTGAGACAGCCTGGATTTTCCAGGGCAGACCAGATTCCACATATTCCATTTAGTATTTCCAGGAACCATGTGCTCTCATTTTTATTTTGAAAGTGTGAGTTCTAAAATCTTTACCACTGCTGGACTAACTGAAGCATATTTTTCCCTTCACTCTTGGTGAAGGAATGTGTACCCTTACATGTATCTGTATGTATGGTCCCTTATGTATACCTGTCCTGTGCCTAGCGATCTATTACAGGCCACAAAAATGGAGAGAAGACTCTCTGTGCCTTTGAGCAGGGACTGGCAGGAAGGATTATTGTCAACAAATAATTGTATCATCAGCTAGAGGTGATGTAGGCAATACCGGTGCTTGTCCTGTTCCGTATATATTAGTCACTTATTCCTCATATTCTCAGGGGCTTTACTGCCTCTTTTCTGTAGTTGGAGAAAGCAGAATGCTTGAGACATTTGTCAAGGCCATGCATTCATGTTATAGTAGAGTCTCGGGTGGGGCTTCTGCCCATAGCTGTAGGTCTGCTTCCCAGGAGAGTGGGGGCAGAGGCTCATGATTCTCCATGGTGCTTTATACAGTAGGTAGACTATTAAAGTCAGTCCAGGAAGTGGGGCATATCAGGTGCAGGGCTGAATTCTGAAATGGAATAGAGCATGCATGCTTTGTAATAAGGAGCTGCTTATTTTTGACAGGCACACGGGGTTCCAAGGCTGGCTCAAGCTGGCATTGGAAAACAGTGTACAGCTCCTTAGGCGGGGCTAGTTTGATATAGTCTGCATTCACTATTTGGACAAATCAGAGCTAGCTAGCCCATGAAATTGGCATAGGTTGAGGAAGCTGGGATTCAGGGCAGGGAGCCAGTTCAGCAGGGCATACTGGATTCCCACATAAAAATGAGAGAGAATTCCAGGTACGTAGAATGGTCAGGCTGGGAAAGCTGTAGGCGGGTATTGGGAGAATGGGACCAGAACAATTCAGTGTGTCACGTTCTGGTGAGTAGGATGCTATTGAACTTTCTCCATGGTCAAGCACAGTGCAGACACAGGAAAACCAAGTAAGCATCGTGAATCCCTGCAAGGGGGTGGGGGTGGGGATTCTGTGTCCGCATGCCTGACTCAGGGCCACATGTTCATCACGCCTCTAAGACACATTGTCTCCTTCAGCAAGAATGTGTATGGAAAAATTTAAAACAGCTTTATTGAGTTATAGTTTACATACTAAACAGTTCATCCATTACCTTGCTGGGGTGGGGTGCTGAGTGATGGAGGATTTGCCCAATATGCATGAGGCCATGGGTTCGAGTCCTGTACTCTTTAGCTCTCACGGTACCTCTCTTCCCTGCCATAGGCTATCGCTGATCTGCTTCTTGTCTGCAGATTTCCCCGATCATAACTTCTGCATGATGGAATTGTGTAATGTGTGGCCTTTTGTGACTGTCATCTTCTAGTTAGCATGCTTTCAAGGTCCAATTGTGATGTGGCATAGATCAACCCTTCATTTCTTTTTTCAGATGAATGGTGTGTGTGTGTGTGTGTGTGTGTGTGTGTGTGTGTGTGTGCATGTGCGTGCGCGCGCACCCCTCTGTACAGGCGCGTGTGTAGGGCAGAGGTTGCTGTCTGTATCTTCAGCTATTAATCTCCACCTGTTTTTTTTTAAATTTATTTTTATTTATGTGTCTCTGTGTGTATATGTGCACATGCATGCAGGTGCCTGTCAAGGCTGGAAGAGGACATTGGCTCCTTGGAAGCTGGAGTTAGAGGTGGCTGTGAGCCACCTCGCATGGGCGCCAGGAGTGTAATTCTGATTCTCTGGAAGTGCAGTAAAGCTCTCATACTCTTAACTACTGAGCCAGTCCTCTCTACCTTATTTCTTAAGTCAGGATCCTTCACTGAATCTGTTTTGGCATGACTGGCTGGCCAGCAAGTCTCAGGGATCCCCCTGTCTATTCACCTCCAATGCTGGAGGTTATGGGCACTATTACAATGCCTGGCTTTTATGTGGGTTTTGGGGAGCTTAGTTGGCTCCCCATGCTTACAGAGCAGGTACTTTACCCACTGAGTCACCTTATCAGTCTCTAACGATGTTCTTTATATGAATGTACCAGATCTGTGTTTTTCCATTGATGGATGTTCAGGTTGTCTGGACCTTTCGCCTCTTGGTGATAATGCTGTAAGCACTCATGAACTCACTTGTTTTGTGTTTTTATTTCCTTTCGGGGTGCTGTTGAGAAGCAGAATTGGCGAAATTGCTGGATCATGTGGTCACCCTAGTCACTCACTTAAGGAATGTCAGCTGTCCAAGTGGCTGAATCATTACACATCTTTTTAAAAAATTTTAATTTAAATTTTTAATTTTTGAGACAGGGTTTCTCTGTGTAGCCTTGGCTGTCCTGGAACTTGCTGTGTAGCCCAGGCTGGCCTCCGACTCAGAGATCTGCCTGCCACTGCCTCCTGAGTGCTGGGATTAAGCCTGACAACCATTATACATTGTTATTTCATTGTTTTATTATCTGGGTGTGTCTTTGAAGCTGTAGTCTGTCTCCTGAAGATAGCACGTTATTGGATTTTTTCATTTCAATCACTTTTTAATTTGCTGGTCTATTCATATCTAATGTTATTGTTGATGTGGTTAGATTTATTCTGTTTGTTTTTTTTCTTCCATATTTCATAGTTTCTTTTCCCTCTACTTTTCTCAAATTGGTTTTTTTCCTGTGTAGCCCTGGCTCTGTGTCAACAGTGCCTGGGTGTCAATAAAATTCTAACGGCATTTAAAATTATTTTATGATTTTTTTTCACTGTTTTAAGGTATTTTTCTTTTCTTTTTCCTTATTTTTTAAAATTTTTTATTTTATTTTATTTTATTTTTATTTTTTTGGTTTTTTGAGACATGGTTTCTCTGTGTAGCTTTGCACCTTTTCCTGGAACTTGCTTGGTAGTCCAGGCTGGCCTCAAACTCACAGAGATCCCCCGGGCTCTGCCTCCCCAGTGCTGGGATTAAAGGTGTGCACCACCACCACCCGGCATATTTTTTTTTTCTTTTTCTTTTGGTTTGTTTTAAGGTATTTTTTAATGGTCTTTTTAGCGTATCAAAATTAGCTTTAGACTTAATTATCCTAATTCCAATCCCATATAGAAATGTTACTTCTTGGCTGCTCGGATGGCTCAGGGAGTAAAGAGGCCTTGCCACACGAGCCTGGTGGGCTGAATTCAATCCCTGGAACCCGGATAAAGGTGGGAGGAGAGAGCCAACTCCACAAAGTTGTTCCCTGACCTCGACACATGTGCTCTCCCCCTATCATGCGCTCACATGTCCACAATTAAAGCTTAAGAAAGGCTCCTCCCTGACACCCCTGTTCCATTCCCCCTTTTTTCCCTGGTGTTATTGTTACTCCATTAATGTTCCAAACCCAACAACGTGCTGTACTTCTGGCCTCACAGCTGCCCTTATGGATTGTTATAATTATATTTTTACCATCTGTCTTTACCTCCTTGGCCCATGGAAGTTTTATGACCATTTACCTCCTTTGTGTCATTATTGGTAATTATTCATGCATTTCCCAACCTTACAGACTCAGCAATACATTATGTCTGTCTATTATGTTTATATGCTTAAATTAAAATCTGTTAACAAAAGAGAGAAAAACCAGATTTATAGTGTCTGTTATCATTGCATAATTACTCCGGCTCCTTGTGGGTGGTTTGAATTAGCCCTTGAGGTCACTTTTGTCAGACTGCAGGAGGATGCCCTCTGCCATTTCATGTAAGGTGGGTCAGCTAGTAATGGATTCTGCTTTGTTTATGTTGGGGTATTTTTATTTGACTTTCATTTTTAAACTATATATATATATATATATATATATATATATATATATATATTATTTTTTTAAATTAAGTGTGTGTGTGTGTGTGTGTGTGTGTGTGTGTGTGTGTGTGTGTCTCAAGTGTGGGTGCCCACGGAGGCTAGAAGAGGGCATCAGATCCCCTGGAACTGGAGTTAGACAGGTGGTTTTGAGCATCCTGACCTGGGTGCTGGGAACTGAACTCAAGTGCTTTGTAAGAGCACTATATGCACTTCCCTTATTCATTTATTTTTATTTTATGTGTATGAATGTTTGCCTGAATTTATGTCTGTGCACCATGTGCTTGCCTGGTGTCTGAGGCCAGAAGAGAGGGAGGGCATCAGAGCCTCTGAAATTGGATTATAGACATTTGTGAGTTGCCATGTTGGTGCTGGGAACCAAAGGCTGGCCCTCAGCAAGAGCGGCAAATGCTCTTAATCGCTCAGCCATCTCTCCAGCCCCTGGCTTTTGGTGCTGTTTTTGAATGCCTTCTGACTCTGTTACTGTGCTGAGGAAGCTGGCTATGGCTCTTATTGGAGCCCTCGGAGGCGATGCATCATTTTCTCCAGATGCTCCCTAGGTGGTTTTGGCTTCCCTTGCTAGCATTGTCACGTGGTATAAATTTGGAGTTTGTGTTTAACCCACTCAGAGTTTTTGATTGTTTGAGCTCCCTGGATATGTAGGCTGTTTTTCAATAACTTCAGTAAGTATTCAGCCTTGATGTGTTCAAGTATTTGTCTCCCTTTTCCTCTCCTCATGTTCCCATTGCACGTACCACAGTGTGACGTGTGGGGTCCCCTTCCTTGGTTCTGATCGTTGTTGTTGAGCTGACATCACCTGTGTTGAGCTGGCCCAAGTTTGGCTAATTCTTTATTCTGCTGCCTTGTGTCTACTCTTATATTGGGCTTCTCTACAGAAACTATATGTAGCAAATGTACATAGATGTACATACCCCCACCCCGAAACTCTCTAGTGAGTTCTTTTTCCCTCTTTATTTTACATATGAGATGTGCCAGTCAGCTTTCTGTCACTGAGAAAGTGCCTGAGAAAGCGAGCTTATAATAATTCATGGTTTCCGAGTTTGGGGGTCATGGCCATCTTTGTCCTGTTGCCTTCTCCAGGCTCGTGGTGGTGGAACTGTATGTCATCATGATGGAGAATGCAAAGACAAGACTGGAGCACGCTGCCACGTGCCCATACTCCCAGCCTTAGAGAAGCTGAAGCAGGAGGATCCCTGTGAGTTCAAGGCCTGACTGGACTGCACAGCATGACTCTGTCTCAAAAATCAAAACAAGCAAAACTCCTAAATCCCATCTCCCAACAAAGAGACAGGAGGGGCGTGGACCTAGCTTCCTCTCTCTAGACCCTGTCTCCTAAAGAGACCATTTCCCAATGGTACCACAGGCTAGGGACAAGGTTTCACTGTGTAGACCCTCAGGGGATATTTAAGATCCAAATTGTAGCCTAGGGAGATTTATTATAAGAATCGGCTCCTGGGGTAAGGACAGGAAGTCCTATGAGACACCTGCAAGTTGTCATCGATCAGGCAACTGGTGATATAATTTAGTCTGAGTCCAAATACCCAAGGAGAAGGTGAGCTGAAGGTATGTAAGCTCCTACCCCTGCCCAGGTCCGAAGGCCCTAGAACAAGGATCAGAATCTAGAGGCAGAATATTCGTGCTTAGAAAGAAACAGGTTGTTTGCCCTTTCTTTACGAACCTCACTTCTCCACCCAGAGAGATCAACAAATTGGGCAGTGTCTGACCACACTGGTCAGAATGCTCTCCTCAGTCTACCAGTTCACATGCTAATCTCTTCCAGGAACAGATGGACACACCAGAAATAATGTTTTCTCAGCTCTCTGGGCATCCTTTAACCCAGCCAAGTTGTTACATAAAATGGCCCAACATGAGGCTCTCTGGTGATTTTTTTTTTTTTACAAACCTCTCTTGCACTTTCAGCTCTAGTTTTGGTCTTAAATTTCTCTCTTTCGGTTGGGATTTGATATTTACCATAGTGTTGTCCTAACTGTTTTTGTTGTAATCTGAGGTGAATTTTCACTTTGTAGCTCTGGATGACCTGGAACTCCCTGTGTAGACCACACTAGCCTTAATTCAAGACCTGGCTGCCCCTGCCTCCCAATTAAAGGAAATTGAAGGTGTGTACAGTGTTGCACACTTATTTTATGTATATGGCTGTTCTGGCTGCATGTATCGTCTGTGTCCCACATGCATATCTGCAGTCCTACAGGCCAGAAGAGGGTGTTGGTTCACCTGGAGCTGCAGTTACAGATGGTTGTGAGCTGCCATGTGGGTGCTGGGAAATAGAGCTAGATCCTCTGGAAGAGCAGCTAGTGTCCCTAACTGCTGAGCCGTCTCTAGTCCCCTTTATTTCTTTAAGTCCGAGCAAACCTTGTAACCGTTCATCTGGTTACACTCACAGGCAGTTTCCCTGACTTGCTTTTTTCAGATGTATGGGCCTTCCCTGTTTCTTTTTTTCTTTTTTCTTTTTTCTTTTTTGATGGCTACTAGACATTTTAGATGAATATATTTTGCAGTTTTGGGTGCTGGTTTTCCCACCTTCACTGAGCTGCTACCCTGATTGGCCGGCCTCTGTTATTAAGGTCTTGCTCCCTCCTTCTGCAGACCTCTGGGAGGCACCATGGTTGCTCCACCTGCCCACATCACCCTGGTATGTTTCTCTAGGGCCCTCTTCCTTTCTCCTGGCTGATTGCTTTATTGTTTTCAGTGGAGCGTATTCTGGACTAATCAAATTATGGTTCCTCTGATAAAAGTAGTTTCTGGGGGTCAGGTTGGCCACTTGACCTTAAGAGAGCTCCCAGCTGCCCATTGCTTCACTTGAAAATCCCCATCAGGCCCAGGAGAAAATATCCAGCCTTGTAGAGACAGATGTTAGGGGACATCTTGTGAACATCAACGCTCTCCCACTTATTAACAAAAACAGTCAACCTTTTTAAAAAGATTTAATTTATGTGTATGTGTGCCTGTGCCTGTGTATAAGTATGTCATGTGAGGGCAGTGTCTGTGTAGGACGGAAAAGAATGTCAGGTCCCCTGGAGCTGGAGCTACAGGCAGATGTGAGTTGCCTGGTATTGTCAAGTGACCTGAGCCTCAACCATCTCTCCAGCCCCTCAATTAAAGTTTTATTCTGTGCGTTTGTATGTATGTGTGTATGCATGTTATCGTATAAGCAGGTGTGTGTGTGTGTGTGTGCATACACACATGCAGGTCAGAGGCCAATGTTAGGTATTGTACCTTGGAAACTAGTCCTTTTTTTGAGACAGAGTCTGTCCGTGGCCTGGCACTTGCCTGGTAGAATAGCGACCCCAGGGATTCTCTCTCTCTGCATCCCCAGTGCGCTTCCTGGAGCTTGAACTCTGGCTCTCGTGTTCCCAGGACAAGTGCTTTACTGACTGAGCTATCTCCTCAGCCCCTGGATTATTTTTTTTCTCCTCCTCCTCCTCCTTCTCTTGTTTTTTTGTTTTTGTTTTTGTTTTTGTTTTTGTTTTTGTTTTTTAAGACAGGGTTTCTCTGTGTAGTTTTGGTGCCTGTCCTGGATCTCACTCTGTAGACCAGGCTGGCCTCAAACTCACAGAGATCCTCCTGGCTCTGCCTCCCCGAGTGCTGGGATTAAAGGCGTGAGCCACCGCCGCCCAGCTCATTTTTCTTTTTAGACTAAAGAAAGCTGAGCAGGAGAAAAGGAAATGCTACAGGCAATCCTGAGATTTGTAGTACATACACCGTTGATCAATTCTCTTAGGTCTGTTGTAGTCTTCTATATGCTGGGCACTGTCAGGATCTGGGACTAACTGGTGAGTGCGGCAGACAAAAGTTCCCACTCTGCTGGGGGAGGGGCGCAGTAGAGAAAGTAAATACGTTAAACAGTAAGCAACTTGCTTTAAAACATTTTTAGCACAAAATGCTTTTATATTTACAATAAATTTATAAAACCTAGTCCACAGAGTTCCTTTGTACCTTTCCTTGGTGTCACCTGCCATTATCACCAACTTATAGGGCACATTTTTACCCTTTTATATATTTATTTAGCGTGTGTGTGTGTGTGTGTGTGTGTGTGTGTGTGTGTGTGTATGTATGTATGTATATGTGTGTATGTGTGTATATGATGCACATGTGGAGGTCAGGGACTACTTGCTGACATTGGCTCTCTCCTGCACGTGTGTTCTAGGAATTGAACTCGGGTTGGTAGGTCCCCCAGCACGAGTCTTTATCCACTAAACCATCAAGTTGGCCCTCGAACACAGTTTTCTAAACCATAAAATCAACTGACACTGTACACTTGGGCAGTTATTTAAGAGACTGTGCCTTCCTTTGCCCTTGTCTGAGGACCTTTCCTGATTAGGCAGAGGAAATAAAGTTTGGCCAGATGCCCACAAGACTAGTGTGTTGTATCAGCACAAGGCAGGTGTTATGGCTTTCCCTGCCTTGGGAACAAGTCTTTCGACATTTTACCTGAAATTGCTGAACCTAAAAAGGAAAGAAAGAAAAAAGAAAAAAAAAGAAGAAAAAAAAGAAAAGAAAAAGGAAAAAAAAATTGCTGAACCTTTTTCATGGTCCTCCTCAGAAGGACCCGAGTCGTCTTTGGAGTCCTGGGGTTAAAGGCGTGTGTTATCACACCAGTTTCATTTCGTACAGTTTGCATTTAGCCTTCCGGCCTGCCTTTCCCATGTTTGCAGAATGCGGTCTGCTCTCTTCCATGGACCGATGAGAAGGCAAACATGAGGAAAACGCTGAACCAGACCCCTGAAGGGAAGGCTAGAGATAGGTCTGAAGGATGAGTGTTGGAAGGTGGCCGCTCACTCACACATGCTTGGGGGTGTGGCTGGATGTCTGAGATAGCTTGTGGTGCGTCCACACAGCCCCTTCCCATGAGCCTGGGAAGGCTTCTTACTAGACACGGCCTCTGAGTTGTTCTGCACAGAGGAAGAAGTAAGAGAGAAGGCTTACTGCCATGCAGAGATGCTGGGTGGAACCAGTGTGTCCACATGGTAGAAGACTGACTGGTGGCAAGTGTGGCCCAGCGCAGCAGAGGACCATCTACACAACTGCAAGTGACCTGGGCAGGCAGAAGATCATGGGGCCTAGAAGCTTCTGTTAGCTCGGAGAGCAGGTGTGAGCAGGCAGTACTGCGGGAGTTTGTGACTGCAGGTGTCCTTATCTTATCTGGCCTACATTTTACTTCCTGTAAATGTTCTGTCTCTTGACACAGTAGGGTGCACAGCGCCGCGCACCTGTGTGTGTGTGTGTGTGTGTGTGTGTGTGTGTGTGTGTGTGTGTCTATCTTATACACACACACACACACACACACACACACACACACACACACACGGGACTGATGCTAAGGTGGCACTTTTCTATGAATATGCACTGGTCTTCCTTCTTTTATACATACAGATACAACTCCGTGTTCTGAATTTAAAGCCCTCCCACAGTCACGCAAAACGAACACAGACGCAACAAAACCTGCCATCCAGCTTATATTTAAACTTAAAGCTATCAGTGCAATGGACTTCATTCTTTTTTAAATTTAAAGGTTTTTAAATTATGTATGTGCTTGTGTGTCTGGGTGGGCACATGTCCATGAATTCAGGAGGCCGAAAAGGACAGTAGAGGCCGTGGCATCTAGACTTGTAGGTGGTTTTGAGTTGCCAGTGGCTGCTAGAAACCAAAGCTGGCCCTTTGTAAGAGCCGTAGATGAGCTTTTAACTTCTGAGCCCTCTCTCAGGCTGTCCTGAACTTACCGTGTTAGCCACACTGGCCTTGGGCTTGTGTTCCTCTTCCTGTCTCAGCCTCCTGGGGGCTAGGATGACAGGCTCCAGCCACCACATGCAGCACTTTTTTCTTTTATTTCTTAAACCTTCCTAAGGTTTGACTATGATTATTATTTTTATACCTTTGGGGGCTTACTAGGCAGTAACAAAAAGGGGAGTGTCTCTGAGACCACCATGCTCTCTGCTCAAACAGGGTTGGGGAGTCACTGAAGCTGAGACATATTTATCACCTCTCAAGTAATTCTCACCTGGATTATCTATCAGCGTAGTTTGGCACCTAAAAGTCCTTAAAGACCAGAGTGTCAAAGGCTTTGACACTGTTGAGGGATAGTGGACACTTTTAAGAGATAGTCTAGAGAGAGGCATTGAGGACATGCTCCAAAGGGGACTGTAGGACCCTGGCCAGTTTCCCCTTTTTACACCTTCAATTTCTGCCCAACATGCTACTTTGTGTGCCCCAGGCCCAAAGCAACAGGCTAATCAACCATGGACCAAGAAACCTTGAAAATTGAGTCTAAACAAACGTTTCCTTTTTATATGTTAATTATCTCAGGTGGGCTTTGAGGTCTCTTTTGCTCAAGCTTCCCTCTGTGTGACAGTCAGTTGACTTCCTGTTGCCTGCAAGATGTAGGACTCTCAGCTCCAGCAGGTCTCCCTACACATGCCATGCTCCCTGTCATGGTGATAATGGACGGAACCTCTAAAACTATAAGAGAGCCACCCCAATTAAATGTTTTTCTTCTAAGTGTCCTGGTGTCTCTTCACAGCAGTAAAAACCCTCACTAAGACAGAAGTTGGTATTGGGGACTGGGGTGTTGTGAGAGGCCTGATCGTGCATTTGTTTGGAGGAATTTGGATTTGGGTACTGTGGGTTTGGAAAGCAGTGGAATGCTTTTAAGCACTGCTTAATGGTCCATACTAGTAGGAGCTTGGAAGACAGTGGTGCTGAGTTATTTGAACTCTGGGGGACTCACTCAAGAGGTTTCAGAGAGGAATTTTAGTATATTGCCTAGAGATTGTTCTTGTGATAGTTTGGTAGAGGAAGTGGCTGCCTTTTTTCCTTTTGGCAGTAGAGTCTGCCTGAGGCTTAAAGTGAATGGATTAATTCCATTGGCAGAAGACATCTTAAAATAGCTTAGTATAAACTCTATTGTGTGGTTTTTAGTGGTGACTCTAATGATAATTTATGATGAAAAGGAGCTAGCTGAGCAGGGTAAATCACAAAATTAATATTTTGAGGAGAAAAAGAGCACCAGGAAGTGGAATAGAGCTAAACTCTGTGTTCAAGGAGATGAACAGACTAAGAAATGGAATAAAGGGAGTGGTGACCCCAGGGCAAAATCCCACCCAGCTAAGTTTCCAACTTGTGAAAAGGAATCAAACATTTAGAGCCAGATGCAATGGCGCATGCCTTTAGTCCTAGCACTGGGAAGGCAGAGGCTGGAGGATCTCTTGAGTTTGAGACCATCCTGGTCCAAAGAGGACAGCCAAGCTTAGGCAGTGAAGGAAAACAGA
Source organism: Onychomys torridus (assembly GCF_903995425.1). Taxonomy (NCBI): domain Eukaryota; kingdom Metazoa; phylum Chordata; class Mammalia; order Rodentia; family Cricetidae; genus Onychomys; species Onychomys torridus. Next base: position 32,336,954 of record NC_050460.1, on the reverse strand, counting down.
AAGCTGGTGAAGATGTAATTGAATGAGAGGGTCATGTTCCAGCCCCAGCAAGAAACAGAACTTGGCAGCTTTGGCCATATGGTTCTGGATTTAGAGTTAAGGATAGAAAAAAGGAGTTATGGAATAAAGGCCAGGCGTGTGTCAGGGATGTCCCTGATGGAGGCCTAGTAGAGAGGCCACTGCATGAAGCTGTGAAGCTGAAGCCTGGATTGCCTTGGAGAACCCAAGATGTTAGAGAGGCCAGAGCTGTGAGATACCTGCCGAGGAGAGCTGATAACAGAGAGTGGAACCAGCCCACGAGAAAGAAAGTGTATTGAAGTCAACAAAGCTGAAAGGAATTGGAAATCTGAAGAACATTTTGACATCAGACATGAAGATGTAGAGTTAGGAGTTTACTCAGCTGGTTTTTGGTCTTGCTTTGGTCTGGTATTTCCTTACTGTGCTCCCTTTCCTATGTTTTGGAATGCCAGTATATGTTGGAAGTATGTGATCTGCTTTTTGCTTTTGATTTTACAGGGAATTGCACCTAAGAGATTGTCATGTGTCTCAGAAGAGACTTTGGACTGTAAAACAAGTTTGAGACTGCTGTAGACTACGGGGACTTTTGAAGTTGGACTAAATGTACTTTTTGCATTTTGATATGGCTGTAAGCCTTTGGGGGACAGGGAGTAGAATATGGTGGTTTGAAAGAAAATATCCCCAAAGGGAGTGTCACTATTAGGAGGTGTGGCCTTGTTGGAGGAAGTGTGTCTCTGTGGGGGTGGGCTCTGAGGTCTCTTTTGCTCAAGCTTCCTTCAGTGTGACAGTTGACTTTCTGTTGTCTACAAGATGTAACGCACTCTGCTCCCGCACCATGTCTGCCTGCATGCCGCCATGCTCCCTGTCATGATGGTAATGGACGACTGTAAGCAAGCCACCCCAATCATGGTGGCTCTTCACAGCAATAAATACCCTAACTAAGACAGGCTGACACCAGTCCTCTTTTATTTTCTTCTCTTCTTAGGCATCTGCATCCCGTGGTACCCGCTGCACATAAAGGTTTTAGTTCTTTCCATGGTGGTTTTTTATCCCCTTGGACACAGACTTTTCTCCTCTTGCTACTACCACCTTGACCTAATAGACAGTAGAAACTTAGCTCCTGTTTTGAGACTCTTCTCATTGGAAAGCTGCCTGGAATTTTCTTCTGAGATAAGGGGATCTTCACCATTGTAGGCTGGGTATTGGTAGATTCTCTTTTTCTTCTTTAAGACAGGGTCTTCTGTAGCCGGGGCTGGCCTGAGACTTGTGTAACCAAGGGCTGGCCCTTGAACTTTGATCCTTTGGCTTCCACTGCTTGAGGCTAGGATCACAGGTGTATGCCTCCACACCTGGCTTATGTGGTGTTGGGAATGGAGCCAGGCCCTCGTGCGCTCTCGGCAAGCACTCCACCTGCTGAACTAGGTAGCAGCCAAGGGCATTCGTTCCTTTTCAGCTGGTTTGTGAGTCTTCTGCAGTGTCTTTGTTTCTCTGACCTCCTTGTATTTCCTCCTTCCAGAACAGGGGCCTTGCAGTTTCCTGTTCCCTCCCATTTTTGATATTCACAAATAGATACAGATTCTAATCTGTATTTATAAGCTTATTCTTTTTCATAGCACTCTTCTAAAGATTTATTTATTTATTTGTTATGTATATAGAAGAGGGCACCAGATCTCATTACAGATGGTTGTGAACCACCATGTGGTTCCTGGGAATTGAACTCAGGACCTCTGGAAGAGCACTTGGTGCTTTTAACCTCTGAGCCATTTCTCCAGCCCATAAGCTTATTTTTATATGCTCATTAGAGGAAAGAAGTACCCAGGTATATGGATAATCCTTTTATTCAAATTTAACAAAGCACCTTGGCCTCTGTGTCTCTAACACCTGCCCAGGTGTTCTTGAAAGTAACTAAGCCTACTCATCCTGTTTTGCAGCTTCCAGGGTGTCCCACTGCTGTTTTCTGCCCAGAAGGTGTGGACTAGGGTGGACATAGCTCTTCTGTAGGAATTATCTGGAAAATCAGGATTTGGGTGTTCATGAGACTTAGCATTGTTCTCCTGAGGGGTCCTTGACAGGCTTCTGTTTAACCAGCCACCTCTTTTGTGTGTGTGTGTGTATGTGTGTGTGTGTGTGTGTGTGTGTGTGTGTGTGTGTGTGTGTGTGTCTGTTTGTCTCTCTCTCTCTCTCTCTCTCTTTCTCTCTCTCCACCTTTAAGATGAGGTTGTACTCACCCTGAAGGCTTGTTCTGCTTCAGTGAGCCCCCAGCTCCATGAAGAGCTGCCAGGCCGACTAAGGTTTTATGAGGAACCCGGGCAACCTGGAATGTGTGATTTAGAGGACTGGAAAAGCTAGGTGGGACATGAGTTCACCAACTTGTTTTCTTCTCCTCCACAGGGTGGCAAGCTGCAAGTGGCCAGCTGTCACCTGAACTCACTTCGTACTGGCATGCTTCTGTGTAGAGAAATTTCTGTTGCCTTCTTGGTTGTTATTTCAAAGCAAACCCCACCCCCACCCCCAGCTCACATCCCTAAGAAAATTTGTATACAAAGAGGAACTGAATGCTCCAGGAATTGTCCCAGTCCTCAGCTGGATTTCTAGGCTTCACTTCCTCTTTGTGATGTTCTTCCAGTTGAAGATAGTTAAGCTGGAGAACTTCAGATTTGTGTGTAAGAGTTCATGTTTTTGTTGACACTCGTAGTTTGAATTTTATCTCAGGATTTCTCTCTTTAACCCTATAGCTAGACCTCCAGTCTCATCTGTGTGTGTGTTTGTGTGTGTGTGTGTGTGTGTGTGTGTGTGTGTGTGTGTGTGTGTGTGTGTTCTTGTAGATAGATGCAATATTGCATCCTTATTGAGATTAGAGGTCAATATCAATTGTCTTCATCGTTTGTATTCCACCTTATTTCTTATTTATTTTTAATTGTGTATATGCGTGGATGCTGATGTGTGTGTGGGTATGTGCACACTAGTGCAGTGTCCATAGTGGCCAGAAGAAGGCATTGGATCCCTTTGAGCTGGATTACAGGTAGTTATGAACCACCTGATCTGGTTCCAGGAACTAACTGTACTTGAGTCCTCTAGAAGAACAGTCCGTGCTTCTGTTCACTGACCCATCTCTCTAGCCTCCACCTTATTACTCAGGATAGGGTTTCTCATGAAACCTCTAGTACATTCCTTGGGAGCTCCAGGGAATCTTCCTGTCAAACTTAGGAAACCTCACTAATCGTGTAAGTGTCCTCTTGTCACAGCCTCTTGACAGCTGTGCATGTTGTACCTTTGGTATCTGGTTCCCAGGGGAGACATCATGGGCTTGGCTTATAAGATGGTCTGTTGCAGAGTTGACGAAGGTAAACCCAGGCAGTGCAGAACATTCAGAGGCTGTGGAGGGTGTGGCTGTGTGTTAGGGAATCTGTAACTTTGACCAGTTTATCAGAGAGGCTCACACTGAATGTCAGGAATGTCATGAAATGTGTGGCATCTTGAACCTCACACAGATAGTTCACTTTTTCTACTAAGTCATAGAGGTCAGAGAAGAACAGACCCGGGCTTTCTGTCTGTATGTACGTGATAGTAACACTTAACACCCAATATCAGACCCTGTATTACTCTTTGCCTCTGCCTGCCGGCACCCATATTGTATTCACCATTTTCAAAGTTTAGATACACTTAGCTGTGTCTGGTATATAGTATTGTTAGAGTGTTTTTGTTCAGTTCATGCTGTTCACCTCATGATCATTTAGTTACCTGACTATAGATAACTTTTAGTGGCTGTTAATCCCTCTACAATGAGTCATCACATATAATTTATTATCACAGTACTTGAGAGTAAAGGGACGTTATTAACCACTGACCTGGGGTGCCAGTTGTAAGCTGGAGCTATTCTGTGCTGACTAGTGTTAATTGTCAACCTGACAGATTCCATAGTCCCCCAGGAGATGGACCTCTAGGTATTCCTGTGGGAATTATCTCTATGGTGTTAACTGAGGTAGGAAGAACCGTCCACTGTGGGTGGCACCATTCCCTGGCTGGGGGGCCAGATGGAGTATGTAAGTGGAGAAAGGGGACTGAGCAGCAGCATGAATGCATTCCTTGTTCTTTGCTTCCTCATTGTGGATGTGATACTCTGCTTCAAGCTCCTGCTGTTGAACTGCAGCCTTGAACTGTGAGCCGGAACATATCATTCTTTCTTCCTTAAGTTGCTTTTGTTAGAGTTTTTTTTTTTTTTTTTTTCATTGTCGTGACAGGAAAGTGTTAAATTAAGAGTTGAACTAAGTTGGTCTTGAGATATGGAACCATTACTGTGATAAATCATTGCTGTGATTCTCAGGCCCTTGGGAATAGCTTGAAGAAATAATGTTGGGAATAGTTTGAGGAAATAATGTGAAAGAGTTTAAAACTTCGAGCTAGAAAAAGCTTTGAATGCTGTTAGCCAACTTTATGGTGGGATTATGGGCCCATTATTGTGGGATCTTGGAAGACAAGAATTCTGGGAGAAACTATGATAGTTCATGCGGCGTTAGAGAACAAGGATTCTTATCCAGAAGTGGGATGGGGGGCTATTTGTGTGTTATTTTGATTAAGAATTTGACTCCGTTCTGCATATGTCTAGAGGGGTTGAGTTTGAGGAATTAATTTGTTTGGACAAGGGAGTGCCAAGACAAGACAGTTCTGTTAGGTGTTGTAGAGATCAGCATTGCTGAAGAGAAACCTTCTCACTGCACTGGGTCCGTAAGGGTTCTGAGTACAAAATGCCAGGCAGCACTGGTTTCAGCTTGTGAAAATGCCAACTTATATGAATGGAAAACACCTTACCTGAGAGTGTGGCCAGGGCTGGGGAGAGCTTCCCTGCCCCTTGAAAGCACATGCCTAGGAGAATGTTTCCCATGGTCAGAGAGCATGGATGCTGATGAAGCTGTGGCCGGTGAGATCAGGCTACTTTGAGCATCAACAGTCTTCTCAAGGGAAATGAACTTTGCTCCCTCTGCCCTGATGGGACCCAGGGTCAAGGTAGCCTGGGTTTCCTTATTTGAAACTAGAGTTAAAAGTCAAGTTCTCAGCGGGATAGTGTCTTTCTGTGCCTCTGCTGCTGTTGCTGCCAATGCTGCTGTACCACCTGTAGCCTCCAGAAGCTACTCTGCTGAACTGTAGTGGAGTAACTAAACAATGGCTTTCATTGAAACTACTGGGATAATCTGGTCTTGGGGAAAGTTTACTTACGGGACGTTAGTGGGTTATTAGCACAGTGCACCCTGATTTTCTCTCTCTTCAGCTTGGTTAATTCACCCACTCATCTAGCACTTACTCAGAGTATGCCGGGTGCTGGGACACTAGGTCCTGGTGGTGGAGTACTAAGCAAGATAGGTGATATCCTCATTGTCACGGAGCCTGCTCGTGGGAATGGTGAAGGGGAGCGGCTTACACAGTAACAGCTGAGGAGCTAACTTTCAGGTAGAAATGGCTACTGGCAGTAAAGCAGTAATGTGGTGGAGAATGAGGTGGGAGGAAGGGATATTTGGAAGCGGGGATGGTCAGAAAGCCTCTGAGAAGGCAGGCCTATCTTGGAAGGCTGGTGACAGGGTGAGGAGGGACTGAAGTGGTGGAGTAGCATGTAGGACTGAGCGCACTGCATCGAGAGGGCAAGCAGCGAGGAAGCCTTAGTGAGGTCAGGAAAGCCAGGAAACCAAGGCAGAGAGGGAGGTCTTCAGAGAAGAGTGCTGTTGTGAGGGAGGCTGCTGAGGAGGCTGCTGAGGAGGCTGCTGAGGATGCGTGAGATGGAGGCCGAGCAGTTGTACTTAGAGCCCAGAGTTTCCCAATCTCTGCTCTCAGAGCCCATCTTCATCTTCTAAGTTCTCAGTACCGTTGAGTATCCAATATCAGCCTCACATCAATGGCCACCTTTGCTCTTGATGTAACCATGTCTAGAACATTCTTTCCCTACCCTTGTCTTCCACTGCCTTACCTGTTTGCCAGGTTCTGCCTTAAAGGTCTCAGCATTCCTGTGATGCCTGGCTGTCCCTGTGACACCTGTGCCCTGTGACCTCTGCCCTGAGAGCAGATCTGTGGACCCTGTGTAGAAATTCTGTCACCTTTTTGTTGAGATTCCCCCGAAGTAGGTATGTGCTACCTCCCTGCCCTCTTTCTCCTTGTGTTCTCAGTGGCCCGGACTTCTATGAGCCTTGCTTTCCCATGATTGCTTTCTTCTGGCACCACTGGTAACAGATCTGGACAGGACATCTGGATCCTACAGTAAAAGCCTGCTGTTGTTGGCTGTTTGTCTGTTGAATGTTTTTAAAATCAATCAATCAATCAATCAATCAATCAATCTCTCTGTTTCCCTCTGTCTGTCTGTCTGTCTGTCTGCCTATCTCTCTCTCTCTCTCTCTCTCTCTCTCTCTCTCTCTCTCTCTGTTAGTATGGGTACACACAAGCTACCATGTGGTCAGCAGACAACCTTAGGGGTGTGTCCTCATCTTCAACCTTGTTTTTGAGGACTTTTTTGTTTGCTGTTTCATAAGCCAGGCTAGCTACCCTGTGAGCTTCTGGGGATTTGCCCACTTCAACTTCACACCTCACTATAGGTGTGCTGGCTTTATTTTTATATCTGAACTTATATCCTCATATGTGTATGGCACGTGCATTATCCACAGAGCCATCTCCCCAGCTCCATGTTGTATGCTTTTAAAATTAAGCTCTCTCTGTGTGTATCATTTTAAATTATGTGTAGTGTCTGCCTGTTTGTGTGTAGTATGTGCATGTGTGTCCATCCAGGTGCCAGCACCTGGAGCTGGAGTTACAAACATTGTGAGCTTCCTGACCTGGGTGCTGTGACCTTGGGTCTTCTGGAAGAGCAGCAAGTGCTCTTAACCACTCAGTATCATATTTCCAGTATCAAGCTATATTGTTTTGGACATAGACTCTACTATGTAGCCCAAACTTGCTATGAACTCACAATCTTCGTCTATTAGTCTCCCAAGGGAACTGGGATTAAAGGCATGCACCAGCACACTTAGATGTCCTTTGACTGTTGAGAATTTGTGTGTTCACTGTCTTCTAGTGATTATTGAAATGAGTTCTGTAGTCATTGTATATGACCTATTTGTCCTTTAGAATCTTTTGTTCTTGTGCTGGGAATCAACCCAAGAGCCTTGTTCATGATGAACAATTGTGCTCTACCCCAGAACTACATCCCCAGCTCTAGAAATTCTAAAGTTTATTATTTCCTATTTATGTTCTTTCTTTTTTGTCCTTATTTTACTGAAATTTAGTATAATGAGTAGAAGTGACCAGAGTGTACATCCCTGCTTTGTTCCTAAGAGGTCTGGTGTGAATTAGATCTTTTAAAAGCTAAAGGTGTCTTTTATCATTTGAGGAACTGCTTTACATGGACCTAGGAAGTTCCTAGTTTGTCAATAGAGTATTTAAAAAAATCAGTATGCCAGGTTATATCATACTGTGTAATTGACTTCTGATATCCAATCAACCATGCATTCACTATTATCTGAGCCTAGATTGTGTGTGTGATAAGATAGTTACAAAGAACTCATTTTTTGTTTTACTAGTATTTCTGTATAGAGTAAGTTGGGAAGAACTAATGCCATGAAATACCTGATTATTTACATCTTTGTTTCAGCACAATTTTCTGTACCACGGCTGGCATGAGAAACATGAGACTAGGAAGCTGGGTTTGGCTCCACTTTTCTTGTGTTTGGAACCTTCTCTCAAGCTTTTTAGGTTTTATGGGGATATACATGGTCTTTCCCCACATTGGAATGCTATTTGCAGGTGGACTTTTCTGTCTAGACCACTGATCAGCTCTGTCCCACCAGCCAGTTCCCAAATAACCACACCGAGACTTATTATTAATTATAAATGCTTGGTTGATAGCTTAGGCTTGTTACTAACTCTTACAACTTATATTAACCCATATTTTTTTAAAATCTACATTCCACCACATTGCAGTACCTTTTTCAGCATGACATATTCATCTCCTGCTTCCTCTGTATCTGCTGGTGACACTGCCTTTCTTCTTCCCAGCCTTCTCTTAGTTTGGCATGCCCACAGCTATTGGCCAGTCAGCTCCTTATTAACAATAAAAGCAACACATCTTCACGGTGTGCAAAAGGATTATTCCACAGCAACATACTTGTGAGGTTTGTATCTATTTTTGTGTGTGTCTGTATGTAGATGTAAACAATGCCATCTTTTTAAAAGTCTGGTGGTTCCTTGCTGTCATACCAGAAGGCAATTGTCCCAGTTGCACAGCCTCCCTATGTCTGTAGAGTTTATTTATATATTCACCTATATCCAGCAGCCTTGTTCAGATTGTGTATTAGTTCCAGGAGATCTTGCTGCTGTCTTATTCTTTGGGGTTTTCTACATAAATGTGGCACCTGCAAAGAACACTTGTCTTTCTTAACAATCTGTAGCATTTCTGTGTGTGTGTGTGTGTGTGTGTGTGTGTGTGTGTGTGTGTGTGTTATTACACTAGCAAGGACCTCTAGTATAGCGTTAAATGTTTTTGACCTTAGTGTGGATGTGGGGTTGTCTATGGAGCTTTTGTAGATGTATTTTCTTTTTATTAAGTTAAGGAAATGCTCCTGAGTTCCTAGCTTGTAGAATTCTATTGCTTTTAAGAACTATGTGTGTTTATTCCCTCCCTCTGTCCCCCATTTCCTTCACCCCTTCTCCTCCCTCCCTTCTTTCCATCATTTCTCTCCTGGGCACAGTTGGTGCTAGCTCATATTGGGAGACTGTTCCGTTCTTTTGATCTGTTTCTCCACCTGCTCCTTAGGTTGCTTGGTTCATTTGTATTCGCTGATTCCTGTCCCTGGCTCTGCTGTCTGCAATCTGTGGTTGACCCTCTGTAGTGAGATTTCCATTTTGTCCCATTTTTTTCTTTCTCTTTGTTTCCTCTCTCCTTTTGAGTCAGCCTTAGCGCACTTGCCTTTCATTCTTTAAACATGGTTTTGTTTGGTTTTTGAAGCATATTTACAGTCGTCGTGTTGAAGTCTTTGTCCACCCCTAGGTTAGTTCACACTTAATTTTTATTTTATTTTATTTTTTCACATTTCTTCATTTGAAGTGTGTGCACATTCTGTGGCATGCCTGTGAAGGTTATAGAACACCCCTCTTTCCACTGTGTGAGTCTCGGGACTTGAACTCAGATTGTCAGGCTTGGCAGCAAGCGCTTTACCAGCAGAGCTATCTTGTAGGCCCAGGTCACACTTTGTTTTTCCCTTTATCCATCTAATGAGTGTTGTTGACTGCTCTATACAATGATGCAAACAGGATTTTTATTTACTACCCCCGAAGGTGCTGGTTGGTGCTGGTTGTGTTAGCTCAGTTGTTTAGTACCTGGGTTGGACTCCATCTCCGCCCACTGTGTCTGCTATCTCTGCAGTTGGGTTTTAGTTTGCTTTCCTGGAGGGGTTATAACCCCACTAGTGTCTACATAGTGTGGGGATCAGCTCAATACTGGGTGAAGACAGTTGTCCAGGACTGTAAGACATGCTCAGCGGTAGAGCCAAGTGGATAGCTGTACTCTGGGCTGTTTTCCCATCTGTCCCAGTGTGGATTTCCTCTGGCTGCTGCTTTAAATTCTTCTCTATGTGCACAGGTTCTGTTGGCCAGGTGTGCGTGGGCAGCTTAGACTGGCTCTGGGCTCTGCTGTGTAAGCTCAGAGCCTGCAGTCAACTTGGGATTTGTAAAGGGCATTTTAAGCCCCCTGGGTCCTGGGCTGTCTTCCTGGGACTCTGTTGAGTGACTGGCTGCTTTGCCAGTCCATTGCACACTCCAAATGGAGCAGTAGCCCGGGGTTAGTCTTCATCCAGCCTTGTAGATTGTTGAGTGCACTGGCAACACCCAGGATCAGATGAGCCCTTTGTGGGATCAGGGAAGTTGGTTTCCGAGGCCGGCCCCACCCTTTGCTGACATTCTGACTGGATGGGACTGAGGAGGGCCCAGGGCAGCTTCTGGCAAGAAGGTGAGACTTTGTGCTGCTCTTTAGAATCCAAGTCCACGCGTTTTTATGAATAAACACTTGTCAGTCTGTTGACTGCTCTGGTTTATTTCCAGAGTTACTAAAATGGATGTTTTTGACTCTTAACCAGCCCTTCAGTTGCTTTCTTGGGGAGAGGATGTGTGGGCCTCCACACCTTTATGCCAGAAGCCAGGCACCCCCATCTCATCAGGTGCTGTGATGTATAGCCTTTGTAGGGGCCGTCACCCCCAGGATCGGTTCCACAGCTCAGAAAAAACTGCAGATGAAGTCATGGTTCACTGGGGCTTTTGCCACGCTGCCCCTCTTAAGTAAAAATGCTCCTTAGGCATTATAAATAAGGACCTGCTTTTAAAACAAGCCCTAAAGAGGGGCTGGAGTATGGACCTTACCTCTGCCAAGTTGGCCAGCAGCCCCTCTTGTTTATGTATTAACGTTGACAGTTGGGTCCCTTGGACTGGGAATGGCGTTATTTTCTCTTCAGCTTAGTTGGCTGGCAGCCATTTCCTACAACAGGCTCCTAATCGAATTTTTCCAGGTTGGAAAGCTGTTTAGGCTTGTGCTGTGCTCGAGGTTGTCTGGAATCCACGCTGGATGTATTCTTAACTCTGAAAGGAAATTATTCATGGCTGACATATTAGAGGAGACTAAATTGAGAACATTGGGTTATTACAGAACATTAGCTAACTGACTTTTTTGGTGCTACTTCAGAAAGACTGCCAATTAGATCTTGGAGATAGGAGTAATTGTCCAGCTGTAGACCCACTGGATGATGAATGTCTGGATAAAAGTGCATTGTCCCCTTCAACCTTAGTGGGAGAGCACACATAAACACCAGGAGGAAGGACTGGCCACTCTTGCTTAATAGGATGCAAATGCGTGGGGATTTAAAGAGCCAGCGAGGGGAGTCTGCGTCCCTTACGGAATTTTAGCTTTCATTTTTCTAGTCTAGTGGCTCTCAAAGTGTCATCTAGAAGGAGCCAGAACCTCTAGCCGTGTTCAGGAGCCTCATGAGTATAAGATTACTTCCTAATAATACTGGGAGACTCGTGAATATAAGATTATATTCATAATAGCATTGAGAGAGGTGGTTTGCTTATTTCACTCGGAAAAAGGTAGTGGAAGTAGTTATGGGGGTTTAGCTGTTTTCTGTTAAGGCAGGCATGAATAAGAGTTGTTAAAGCGTGTCACTCTTCATTTTTGTTGTTGTTGTTCTGTGTTATTGAGAAAGGGTATCACTGTGTAGCTCAGGCTACTCTCAGACTCATAATCCTTCTGTGTGAGCCCCCCATGGATGGGGCTACAGGCACGTATGTATCATCATGTCCGGCTGTGCTGTTTGCTTTTTTAATGTTGTTACTTTATAATATGTTATTTGTTCTAATATGTGCTAGATCTTAACATTAATTTTAATTTCTAATATAAATGGTATAATACACATTAAAGGTCTTGGGGGTTCACTAGTTATTTTGAGAGCAAAAGTGTGAGCACTATAGGCTGGGGTGATAGCTGTGTGGGTAAAGTCTTTGCTACATAAACACGAGGACGTGAGTTTTCCCCGAGTACCTTTGCAAAAAACTGGGTGTGGTCAAACTGGTCTGTAATCCTGGGGGAGGGCCAGAAGGCTCCTGAGGGCTTAAGACCAACCAGCCAGTCTAGCCACAGTGTTGAGCTCTGTGTTTGGCGAGAGACCCTGTTTTTTTTTTTTTTTTCCCCGCCGAGACAGGGTTTCTCTGTAGCTTTGCGCCTTTCCTGGAACTCGCTTTGTAGGCCAGGCTGGCCTCGAACTCACAGAGATCCACCTGCCTCTGCTTCTCAAGTGCTGGGATTACAGGCTTGCGCCACCACTGCCCGGCGAGACCCTGTTTTTATAAGGTAAAGGGCAATAGAGGAAGGCACCCAGCATTGATCTCCAGCTTCCACACAAACATACAATCCACACATCAAAAAAACTGTAATAACATAGACCTGTGTATTTTCTTTTTAAATTAAAAAAAGTTTACTTATTCTGTGTGTATGTGTATATATGCCACAGTGTGTGTATGGAGGTCAGAAGACAACCTATAGGAATTGGCTCTTTCCTTCCATCATGTGGGTCTTGGGAATTGAACTTAGGTCATCAGGCTTGGTGGCAAGCACCTTTACCCAGTGAGCCATCTTGCCTGCCCTGTATCATCTTTAAAGTAAAATTGCCATCATACCGGGCACAATACATAGCTTATTTTTATTGTTTACTGTGGCACAGATGCTTCCCATGTCATGAATTTTACTGGGTGCATGATATTTTAGTAATAAAATTATCATAATTAGTTCACCTATGTAATATTGATTCAAACGAATTCTCTGTAATTTATTGGTTTCTCTCATTAGCAAAGATTGGGGATTGAACCTGGGGCCTCATGCATGCGAAGTTAGTGCTTTAGCAAACCCTGAGTTATGTATGTCTCTCTTGATCACTTTCTCATAGTTAAGGAAATTTAAAATGATCTGCCTGTGTTGCTATTTGGGGGTGAGTGAAGCAATACTCAAGTGGGATTCTTGCTGTCCAGAAAAGAGTGCATGGGACTTATCAGAAAGGCCCACCTGCGTGGCTAGCCCCTGGCAGACATCTGGAAACTGATGTGTAGCTTTAAATGAGCAGCTTCCTGTGCCTAAGCTGTTTCTGTAAGCTGTGTGGTCTAACTAAACACTGGCTTTATTATGATTATTAATTGTTATTACTATCATTATTTGCTTCTCTCCCCTCTCCCCCAACAGCCTTGGGCATTGAATCTCTAATGGACTTGCAGCCCTTTGCTTGTACTGTCTAAACTCATTGCTGGAGGCATTAGGTGTGTCCCATACAATCCCACCACGTTCAGCTCTTGCAGGCTGCACCTGGCTTCCTCTAGATTCCGGCTCCTGATGCTTTTTCCCTTTGCTGAGACAGCTCTGCCTGGCTGTGAGGCTCTTCACGACCATTGCTCTGTCTAGCTACTTTGTACCTAGGTTACTATATCATTAGACCTAGCTCTTTTCCCTACTCAACTATGAGGTGCTGTCAGCAGGAGTTCCCAAGGTGTACCCCTAGGTTCCATGATCTGCCAGGAGGCCTGGAGGTAGAATTTTAGGAAGTGAAGGGAGAAGGGTGAGGCTGGAAGGCAGTTGGCTGAACTAAGGGCAGGATGCTGTTGGTAAGGTGCCTTCCTCGGGGAGACATAAACAACATACACCCCTCCTTCTAAGACCCTAACAGAGGAACAGTTCTAATGGGATCTAATGAGTGTATTAGGCTTCTGTACAGAACTGTGGGTAAGGGGTTATGAGCAAGAGCATGGGTGAGATTAAAGCAGCCACACTGGAGGATGGCTTCCCCATTGTGTAGCTACAGCACCCTCTCCTCATCCTTCCCCACCTATACTCTCTAGCCCTCTCTCCCCCAAGACCTGGTGAAATCAGGGCAGAATTGCATACTTCTGGGAGGGGTGTGGCTAGATACTAGGTGATAGGCTCATGACCCTCCCTGCCCCCCCCCCATTTTGAGGGAAGGTCAACTGTAGACAAATTTCTAAACAGTCTTATTAAATAAGAAACACAGAGCCAAATACAGAGGCGCAAGCCATAGAGATCAGAGCACTAGCCGCCAACTAACCTTAGCTCACCACCTCAATGTAGCTTCCCAAGAGAGAGCTTCTTCCTGTCTAACCTGCACTTTTATTGCCTTCTCATTGGCTCTAAGCCCAGCCCATCACTTCCTCGTCACTGCCTGTCTATACAGACCTCCAGGTCTCTATGGTTGGTACTGGGATGCCTGCCATGTATTCGGGATTAAGGGCATGTGCTACCATCGCCTGACTTCTATTTATGGCTATGACTTCTGATCTCCAGGCAAACTTTATTAACATACAAATAAGATATCACATTTCAGCACAAATAAAATACCACCACAGTCAACAGTCAGCAGGCCAAGTGTGATGATCTTTTGGGATCAGGCCCAACAGAACTGAAGATGGCGGCAGTTTGGCTGGGAGGGTGGTCCTGTGCTCTAGCTGTTCAGTGTGTTTGGAGAATTCTGAGTCATGTTGTAGCAAGCAATGATCTCAGATAACACTGAGATCTTCTTCAGAGACTTAAGCTGGAGACCTTTAAGGGTTTGTGGAGGCATCGTTGCGGAGGAGAAAGGTGGCAGAGCATCCAGTCAGCAGCTGGAGTGGGATTCTGAGTCTGTGAAGACTGAAGGTTGAGGAGTCAAAGAGGCAAATGGATGGGGCTGCTAGGTGACTGAAAAGAAGAAATAAGGAGGACATGGCTGCTCCTAGATGTGGTGGAGGAGAAGGTTTAGTGTAGAGAGGAGGGAGGAAACAGCCAGAGGCATCTGGAAGAGTCCAGAGTGGACATGACCAGAAGACTGAGCTGGGCCATGTGAGGGGGGGAGGGAGAGGGAGTGCAAGGGAACCAGGAGGCCAAAAGGGGCAACGAAAGGACCGGAGTAGCCAAAAGGGCTAGATTGAATAGGGAAGAGCTGCTTGGGGAAGGGCAGCCCAGCCTTGTTCCTGGGCTGGGAGAGATTAGGGTAGTGGGTAGGGTATGCCAGGCAGGAGAACCCTGTGACAGGTAGGGTCTGAGGGATGCTGGGAGAATCTGGTGGCCAGAGTCCGTTTTGATATGTTAACAAGCACCTTGGTTAGTCGCTTGTTGGATTTGAGACCTAACATTGAGGTGTGGAGGAGAAAGGTGACAGAGCATCCAGCCCCAGATGTATGAGATCTGAGGAATTTCTGAGAGCTGTACCCAGGTTCCTTACTGCCAGGTAGAGAAGTGGATATGAAGTCTAGGATCCCCACGCGACTTCTGATTCTCATCAGGGAGGGACTCCAATGCAGGTGAGTGGGCATGTCCCCAGAAGGCCTCTGTGGACACTCCCTGACTGGAAGGAGAAATGCTTGTTGTCCTTCTGTGGTCTCCACTGACCCCTCATTTTGGGGATATTACTGCTGGAGTAGGGTGAAAGCCCTAGACACTCAGTTGTATAAAATCCATCATGTGTGTTCATATGACCAAGATCTTGTGATAGTTGGAAGAGTGGTGGTTTAGACTTGGCTATGGCTGACAGTGTGTGGGGACGGGATCAGGGCTTTTCTTGAGGTGTGTGTGACTGGAGAATAATAGTATTCATCTGGAAGCTTCTCG
The DNA here is from genome assembly GCF_903995425.1 of Onychomys torridus. NCBI lineage: Eukaryota > Metazoa > Chordata > Mammalia > Rodentia > Cricetidae > Onychomys > Onychomys torridus. The sequence continues at coordinate 32,321,773 of NC_050460.1, read as the reverse complement.
TATGGCTTGGTCGCCTCATCCATAGTCCTTAGGCTGCAGTGAGTACAATATCCATCCCATCCCTTCCTTTCCCTCCCCTCCCTCCCTTCCCCTCCCTTCCCCTCCCCTCCCTTGTACATGGAACCAGCAGAGGCCAGAAGGAGGGTATCTGGCCCTTGGAGCTGGAGCTATAGGTCTTTGTGAGCCACCTGACGTGGATGCTGGGAACTGAACTCTGGTCCTTTGAGGAGCAGCAAACTTTCAACTGCTGAACCATCTCTCCAGCCTGGTGGACTTCCTTGTTGCTTTTATATGTGCAGCCGCTGGTGCCTCCAGGTTGCTGACTTTTCTAAGCCCCGTCTAGAACAGGCGAGAGGTAAAGAGAAATTCAGAGACATCATTCTGTTGTTTCTTGGGTTTCACGGACTTTACCCTTTATGCCCCCTGCTTCCCAGAGAAGTGTGTGTGTTTGTGACACCAGGCTTTTTACGGTACATAGCCAAGTATAGGAAGTGTGTCTATTACAGATGTCGTGATCTTGGGAAGATTCTTCAACTGAAAATTCATATTCTGAGACTATGTCTTTATGGACAACTTCATAATATATGCGTAATAGTCTGTTGATGTGTTATAAGTCACAATTACCGCAGCTCTTGTGGTTATGAATGACATTCACTTTATGATCTCATGGTGTATGTGGACCAGGATTCTCTCTGGAACCCTCCACATAGGGTCTCAGAAATCTGTACTGAAGATGTCATCTGCCTGCACTATCTTGAGGCTTGACTGCGGAAGAATCTGTGTCCAGATTCTTTGAGGTTGTTGTCTGCATTCACTCTTTGTGGCTGTGGGAATGAAGGGCCAAGCCTCCCTTTAGATGTTGGCTGGAGGTAGCTCTGAGCTCTGTTACATAGCCTTGCAGTCCAGCTTTTTGCTGCTTGTAAGCCAGCTTAGGGAGGAGATGGCTGGGGGTCTTTATAAAGAGCATTCGCTAGCAAGACAGTCTCATTTATTATCCCAGAATTGACACCCGTCCATCTGCTTGATCATGCATTCCGTTCATGAGAAAGAGAAAACCCTTTCCTTCCCATGCTCAAGGTGAGGGGCTTGTGCTGGGCTGGGAACCCCAGGATGCTGAGGATCATCACCAGGTCTTCTTAGAGCCTATTGCAGTATCTTGGATTTATAGTCTGGCGAACTCAAATGGTAATCAGATAAACTGAGTTTTATCCTTTAAGGATATTTTCTTAAGCCAGCAGTGGTGGTGCATGCCTTTAATCCCAGCATTCAGAAGGTAGAAGCAGGCAGATCTCTGTGAATTCAAGGCCATCCTGATCTACAAATTGAGTTCTAGGACAGCCAGGGCTGTTACACAGAGAAAACCTGTCTCAGAAAACAGTCTTTTCCCTTTATTCTTAGGAAGACCTCAGAGAATGACTAAAAGCCAGGAAATATTAGTGTTTTAACAAAAACAACCACAAAAGTTTTCAAAACAACGTGAAGCACAAAGCGTGGCCAGGTGGACAGTGGGGACTTCCTGAAAGACATTCAAGGGACTGGAGTGGAGTGAAGTACAGGTGGCCTGTACCCTCACCCAGCTAGCATGACAGACAGGCTTGTATCTGCAGCTGCCTCTTGGGAGTAGCTCACAGCTTGGGCTGTCACAGTTGTCTCTGCCTGATACTTATTTGTGTGTCCCTTCTTAGTCTGAGGCCTTTGGTATTTTCCTGGGGACTGATCCATAGGACAGCAGAGCATCTGTAGCCTGCCCCTGGTGAAGATGAGGGGCCTTCAGCCTGCTTGGTTTTGGAAAACCTACTATAATGTGGTGATCAGGGGCTGGCAAGCCAACCGTTCCAATGAACCTGGGGCTGTAGCTTGGTAGGAGAGCACTTACCTAGTGTGCCCAAAGTCCTGAATTCAACCCCCAGAACTACAATAACAACGGCTATCTGATGGGAGAAAGTCCTAAGAGAAGGAAAGCATGGGGAGCCTGCTCCTGTGTTGGCACACACCTGTAATTCTAGCCATTCACTCAGAAGCTGAGGCAGGGGGATTGTGAGTTCAAGGCCCGCCTGAGTTACTTAGTAAATAAATATAACAGAAGACTGTTAGTAGAAGATGGAAATTAATGTGTAAGGAGAACATAAAAGAACAGCCATACCTTCCTAGGGTGCACAAGACAGTGCTGTGTGTGTCAGGGACTGTGCTGGGTAGTCTTGTCAACTTGGCACACCTGGGAATTAAATGGCCTCCATCCGGTTGGCCCATGGAACGTGTCTGTGGTGCATTTCCTTGACTGCTGATTGCAGTGGGTGGTGCCACCCCTGGGCAGGGTGTCCCTGGATGTAGAAGAAAACAGGTTGAGTAGGAGCAGGGGACTCAAAGCAGTGAGCTGCAGGCTAAGCAGCATCCCTCGTGATCTCTGCTCTAGTTCCTACCTCCATGTTACCGCCTCAACTTCCCTGGACGAGGGACTGTAACCTATAAGCCAAATAAAACCCTTTCCTCCCCTACTTGCTTTTAGTGTCCCCCACCCCTCACAGCAACAGAAAACAAACTAGAGGTGGTTAGTTGTGTTTGGCTCTTTAGATTAAGACAGTTCTAATGCAGTGGTTCTCAACCTGTGGGTCAAGACCCTTTGGGGGAGGGTTCATAGCAGATATTTACATTATGATTCATAACAGTAGCACAATTACAGATGTGAAGTAGCAACAAAATAATTTTATGATTGGGGGTGACTACAACATGAGGATCTGTGTTAAAGGGTCTCAGTGTTAGGAAGGTTGAGAACTACTCTTCTAATGTAAAATGGAATGCTCTGCCTTGGATAATTCTTCACAGGAGAGCACAAGACTTTTGGGAATACAAAATGTGTTTTATTTTTCTTTAGGAATAAAAACCATTTATAGGAAACAATGCATGCAAGTAAGTTTAAGTACTAGTTGAGGAGAGATGTTCATAAATCCCTGCTAACTTTCACCCCACGTTTTTCATGGCTACTGAATTTTGAAGAGCAAGACTGACCACAAAGTCACTCTCAATGTTAAATAAAAAGTTTTTTTAACCTTTATTTTTAGTGTGTGTGTGTGTGTGTGTGTGTGTGTGTGTGTGTGGTGGTGGGGGGGGTAACTTGTGTGTCAGTGCGCCGTGTGTGTGCAGTGCCTACGGAGGCCAGGAGAGGGCATTGGATTCCCTAAGACTGGCCTTACGGATGGTTGTGGGCCATTATGTGGGTGCCTGGAATTGAACCCGTGATCTCTGTGCTCTTAACCAGCTAGTCACCTCTCCAGCCTCACACTGTCAATGTTTCTTCTTCTAACTTGTTTTTCTGTTTCTAGAAGCTAAGTCTACTAAAATGAGTACCCTTCTAAGTTATGCAACCGTTTCCCCTCATTTTGCTGTGATAATGGAATTTAGGTCTTTATAATGAAATTACAAAAAGATATTGCTCCTTCCCTAAGGAAAAGGAGCAGATCTGTTTAGATTAAGAGTGTATTTCTGAGGAATTAAGCCTTGTAGCTCTCTGCAGCAGCATTAGTTGTTTCTGTTCGGCCACTTACCAAGCTTATACCTGGACGCTGTCTGGAGTCATTCTGTTAACGATTTTGCTGCCTAAGGGATGATGGAGAGAAACAGCAGTTGTGTTCCAGAGCTTTCTGGTCACCCACCAATAAGTGTAGTTGGTTTTTTTATTTTATTTTATTTTTTATTTATTTTTTTTTATTCATTCTTTACTCTTTGGGGGCCTACCACCCTGCTCCCAAATAATCACACAGAGACTTAGTTTTACTTATGAGTGCCTGGCCTTAGCTTGGCTTGTTGCTAGCCAGCTTTTCTTAAGTTATCATGTCTACCTTTGGCCTCTGGACTTTTTCCTTTTTCTATGTCGGGTCTGGCTGTGTTGCTGGGTGGCTGGTGCCTGTCATCTTCCTCTCCCTTTTCTCCCTCCTCTCCTCTCTCTGCCTGCCAGCCCCACCTATTTTTCTCTCCTGCCTGGCTTTCAGCTTATTCAGCTCTTTATTAGACCAATCAGGTGTTTAGATAGGCAAACACAGCTTCACAGAGTTAAATAAATGCAGCATAAAAGAATGCAACACATCTTTGCATCATTAAACAAATGTTCCACAGCATAAACTGATGTAACACATCTTCAACTAATATTCCACAACACATAAGGATCTTGTTCTGTGAGTCTAGAGGAATCAGAAATGAGTTCATCTTATTGTGTAAGTTTAAAAAGTGTCTGAATTGCATGCACTCACGAGCTCCATTTTTCCTTGTGAGCATGGACGAGTCTTCAGAGTCTCTATTTATGTGATGCGTCCTCCAGGGTAATTCTGCAGAACCCTCGGAAGACACCCTTGGAATAGATGTGTGCCAGTTACTTTGAGAGCAGCCCTCTCTGCAGTCTGTGCTTTGTGGCCCTGAACAGTTTAGTCAGTTTCTGTTTGTGGGTCCCCTAGCTTGTGGGTAACTGGAAAGAGATAAAGAGCTTGGGGAGAGAACTCCTTAAACTCTGGGCTTCTTGAGTCCATATGCTGAGGACAGTATTGGCCTCTTCCAAGAAAGTCAGCAGGTTTCAGGCCTCACCTTTCACCTACACAATCTGCATTTCTGGTTTTAACAACCCCTCCAGCTGTCTTACTGGGAGGTTAAAGTTGGGAAAGAGACACCTGGTTTTGTTTATAACCATTGCCTGTCTGTTCTAGGTTGGGATTGTCTGTTTGTAACTGAACTTTTAAGGGCAAAAGTCAGGCCTTCCGCAGCTCTGCCAGCCTAAGCTTGGCTACTAGTCATTCCAGGAAAAGAGATGAGGAAGGGCAAAAAGTAGAAACAGAAATATCATGAGTGCCCGAATTGGGAAGAGAAAGAGATCAAGGGGCCCAAGGACCCCAAGGTCATCTTTATGGTCCTGACGCGGGCTTTATGTTTAAATAGAGAAGGGTTGGGCTGGGAGCTAGAGCATTTACAGTTACTCAGTTCTGGTCAAGATGAACTCTGATCGCTGCAGATCTGGTCCTGCAGGGTGTCTGTAGTTGTTAGTTACTGTTATTGATTAGATCAGACCAGTCTGGTTTTTGTAAATTTACTCTTGCTCCAGGGTGTGGTCTTGCTGTTTGGATAATGACCCTTGGCTGGCTTTTGCCAGGTGTGCAGTTCCTGGAATCCAAAGTGGCCACAGGTTTAGGACAGTGACTTTTATCTTTGTGCCTACAATATGGAAGAGAAAGGGGATAGTTTAGGCACTCCTGGTTCTTAGGCAGACCTTCCTTAAGTGTTTGACACACCTAGGCTAGACAGACCCAGAGTGAGGGTAGAGGAGTCAGGTTTTCATCTTCCTCCTTGATCTGTGGGCCTGAGTGAAGAGTCCTTAGAAAGAGCAGCTTCCAAGGGCCTGTTAGGCACTCATGGATTCTCCCGCTTGCGTTGTTTGGGGTCCTGCTTACACTGGGTTTGGGCCCTCCAGTTGCCTTTAGAATCCTGGTTCCTTTGTTCTTCCCTCCCCTCCCGCTCTTCTTTTCCTCCTCTCTTCCTTCTCCCTGTACTCCATCCCCTTCTCTTAGCATAGTTTAGAGCTTTGTAAGTGGGAAATGGCCTCCAATTTCTTCCAAAGTCTGTCTTAGCTTTCAGTTTTAAGTTGGTTGTATAAGAACAACCGATGTGAGGGATTTTTTTTTTTTTTTTAATAAATAAAGTAAAACATACCTTTCAAAGATAGTGGGTTCCTGAAAAGTAAGTCTGTAAGCTGTAGAATGGTGTTACTGAGTTGCTCGTGTGTGTGTGTGTGTGTGTGTGTGTGTGTGTGTGTGTGTGTGTAAAAGTATTTTTTCCCTCTGTTAAGAGTGTAAGGTAACACTAAAGGACAGAGGGACTGTTAGGAATCAAACCCAGTACAAGTCTCATCCAGTACCTGAAGTTCCTTCTAGTACTTCTCACCCCACCCCTGCCTTAATCAGTCAACCTCCCTCCCTCCCCCTCTCTCCCCCTCCCTCCCTCTCCCCCCCCCCCCCCCCCATCTCTCTCTCTCTCTCTCTCTCTCTCTCTCTCTCTCTCTCTCTCTCTCTCTCTCTCGGTGAGGCGGGGCTTCCACTTCCCTTCACGAAGCCCGGTTCCTATATAACTCAGCTTTTTTGGCGATGCTGGTCTCTGGCCCAGGCTGCCTCTTTTTTTTTTTTCCCCCAGAGCTGAGGACCAAACCCAGGGCCTTGTGCTTGGTAGGCAAGCACTCTACCACTGAGCTAAATCCCCAAACCCCTAGGCTGCCTCTCTTGGTCTTCAGCTCCTCTCTTGCTCTCCCTCCCCATCTTCTCCCATGGTCTGGTTTAGTCTGCTGGCCATGTTTAGCCTGGCCTCTTCCCTCTGCCTGCTTTCTCCCTGATATCTACAATAAAAATCTCCACACTTTAGGAGTAGCCATGCCCTCCTCTGGTTATTATTTCACTTTCCTCTTTTTTTTTTTTTTTTCCTTTTACATTTAGGAACAAAGCATGTTAATCAGCATTCTTTCCAAACAGAATTTTAGTTTGATAAATCTTAACCTCTTTAAAAAAAAACAAAACAAATAAAAAAAATCCCAAAAAAGTGGATGTAATTTTTGTTAACTTTAACATTCACAAAATTCTGTAGTAAACCCCATATCTTAATTAGAAGGTTCCATTGCTTAAAAGTTTGAAATTTCTATTCTATTTTTGTGCATTTATAATGTCCATTTATATTATGCATCAGGTTTTTCCTACAGTGAGTCCAAAAGTGTTATTTCAGATTGTCAAATCACATGAAAATTGCCATTTTCACAAAAGGATCAAACATCAACAATTTCATGTTTTGGAGTTTTACACTTAGATTCCATCTCTAATGGAAACAAAACAGTAAGCAGACTCAGGTGTCCAGGGGATTAGACAATCTCCCAGGTTCCTGCCATGGCCCCCCACCCCCCACAGAATGCAAATGATTGAAAACAAACCAAATACAGGGAATTTTGCTAAAGATGTTGAAAATGGGGGATTGTATAACAGCCATTTGGAGGAGGATTTTTTTTTTTTTTAATTTTATTAAAGTTTGAACAAAATTCCTGGGAAATATAAGAAAAATTCTAAGACTGCTCTAGAAACTTCTTGAGAGCCCTTGGCTTTCTAGGTTAAAATGTAATGTTGCTCTATGCTCTGATGTAGGGAACTCCTCACCATGGAAGGGTAGATTCAGAAGCAGAGGAACAGCACCCAGGTCAGAAACTCTATGTGACTTTGCCCATGGACCCAAGGGGTCCCCTCTACACTGATTTTCCAAAAGCGCTGGTGTTGATCCCTGCCCCCCCATCAGTGTTTTATGACAGTGACCCCAATATCATTTCAGTTTGGTCTCCTTTGATCTCATTCAGGAGCCATCCAGGATTGCGATGTGCGTTTTGTCATCTAGACTCCCGACTTTCGGTCTTGGGTGTTTCCATAGTCTTTGTCTTCCATGACCTTCCGCATTGTTTGAAGTACATGCTATGGGTTTCATACATTTTCTCGGGTTCGTAGAGCCTGCTGTTTCCTTCAGATTAGGTTGAGATTACGTGGTCTCGACAGGAACACTGAATAAGGAACCCTGTGTGCTCTTGGTGCATCTCGGCAGGAGGTGCTAGTCTTGGCCCTGTGACTGCTGATGTGAACTTCGGCCACTCCCGTAACATAAGAAATGTCTGCCAAGTTTCCCACTCTAAAATTAGCAATTGTTTCTGTGTAAAATAAATACTTGGTGGGGAGATACTTTGAGATGATGTAACCACCGCATTCCTTACCAGACTTGCACCTGGTAGTTAGAGCATCGTGTGTGTTTGTCGCCTGAATCAGGTATGGCTGCGATGGTTGCAGAATAGCCATGCTCTTAGCTGTCGGTCCCCCTCCTAGGTCAGTAGCTGCCATTCTCCTGTAAGATGCTCTGCCCCGCAGCTGAGAGGCTCTGCTCTGTTGTTGCTGCGAACTCATTGATTCCAATTTTATTCAGTGGGTTGTAATCTATTACCATCAGTAGTTTAGTTTTGTTATTTAAATTGCCCCAGTGTAGCTATGAGAGTCCCTTATGTAGCTTTGTGTCCTTCTGACACTGTCTTGTCATTTTGTCTTTCAAAAGCATTTTTTTTTTAAAATTTATTATTGTGTGTTTGTGTGGGCAGTGTGCAGGCCAGCTTGCCCAAGGACAACTTGGTGGAGTTGATTCTTTCCTTCCACCATTAAATGGATTCTGGGACTTGAACTTGGGTCTCCTGGCTTGAGCAGCAAGCAAGTGCCCTTCCTTATCCACTGAGCTATGCCACCGGCCCCTTAAATATTATCTCTTTGAAGTTATTTTTCTCCAGTGAGTTCTAGTTCTTTCGAGTGGCAAATGTGTGCAGGCACTGCCTGGGTCTCAAGGTGGGAAACATGAGGCTGCTCTTATGGTTTGGGTGTTGCTGGGGCTGATGTGCTTGTCCATAGTCTCCAGACTCGGGGGCCACACACTTCATTCCTGCACCCTCAGAATAAGATCTGATCTTAGACCGTGCTCTCCATATTATTTTCTAGATACTTTAAAAGGTGTTATTCTTCAAGATGAATTTTAGAATACCCATAAGCCTCCTTCCCCTGCTGCTGTTTTGAAGAGTGTTGACTTGAGGTTGTGATTTGGCTTAGGGAAGAATTGGTTTACAGGCCTGGGTCTTCATGTTTAAGAGAAGAGGGGATATCTATTCCCCCCTGCGCTACCAGTGTGTTTCAGTAGTTTTATAAATCTTGTCTCCCGTGATAATCGCTATAACATATTGATCATGGTTCTCTGTGTTTGAGCTGGGGTCTTGCTCTGTTGCCAGGTTGATCTTAGATTCCTGGCCGCCAGTGAAGCCCCTGCTTCAGCCTCCTGAGAGTCTGGGCCCTTAGCTCCCGACACCACATTCGGCTTTTTCTACTTTTGTATTTACGAATGCTTTCTTAGCATTTATTTTCTTTAGAATTTTCACAGAGAAGTACCTACACCAGGAAAGTAGAGTGTGGAATTTCATCAAACTGTGTCACCTGCATCAGTAGACAGGACACAGCGATACCCTGAACTTCTTAAAAGCCTTTCCTGGTCATGGTACTTTCTGATTTCTGTCCCTCCTACAGCAGGCTTGGGTGGGTGGGTGGATGGGTGCGTGCGTGCGTGTGTGTGTGTGTGTGTGTGTGTGTGTGTGTGTGTGTGTGTTTGGTTAGTACCAGCTTTACAGGGTGTGTGGGTGATGCTGACTCCTCTCCCTCTTCCTCCTCTTCCTCCTCCTCCTCCTCTCCCTCCTCCTCTTCCTCTTCTTTCAGACGGGGCTTCAGTATGTAGTGTGTAGCTCCAGAGAGTGCTCACATTCTTATGGTTACTAAGTTAGTAGGGGCTCTGTAGTCCAACAAGTGAGGACCTATTCTAGGGCAGTGAGTATTTTCTTGCAAAATATTGACTTTAATTATGTATCTGTTCTTGCAGTTCTGTTTATTTTAGAAGCATACTTCTTTAAAAAGTAGACTTTTCAAAAAGAAGCATTTGTACAGATAATTTATTTTTAATTTAGTTAAGATTTTTTGTTGAGAATTTTATACCTGAGTACTATTTTTATATCTCTTTTACCTCTCCACCTCCTTCCTCCAATGGCTCCTATGTCTTCTCCAACTCCCTCTCAAATTCATGATCTCTTCTTCAATTATTTCTGTTACATATGTTATATTCATGTTTATATGTTTGGCTATACAGCCTGCTGAGTCCACTTAGTGTTGCTCATCTGTACATGGTCAGGCTTCTCTGACCATGATGGCCAGTAGAGTCTTGGTCTGAGAGTGGCAGAAGGCAGTTCTGTTCAGCATGACTCAGTAGGTGGTGTTGGTGCCAACTTTGAGAGTCTGACCTCAAGTAGTGTATTTTAAGTGTATTTACACACACATTTGGAAAAAGCTTCCTAGTGATAATTAACTCAATCCCATGTGCACAACAAAGCTGAAGACATGAATACCTCGAAAGTCTGTAAAGTACAAGTGACATTTTCCATAAAGATGGGTTCTATGGATTAGCTGCTTGAACAAGGTCAAGAAGAAGCAGGGAGGGTTAGAATAGCACGTTACAGACACACCAAGACAGACAAGCTCAAGGTAAGGGTCTAGAGGAGGGTTCCATAAGGTCTGACCACACAGAGAGGGTCACCAGGCTATTAACCAAGTCTGCTCCAGCTTCTGGGCTGAAAACAGGTTATACACCTCTCCCTTTGAAGAGACAACCCTGTGTGTTTAACATTCCTGGTTCCCCTAGTGCTTCTGTGTGAGCACAAAACCGCCACGCACTCCCACTTACATGCTCTTAGGGCTGACCATTTGGGATCGGATATCCTCTCATGGTGTTCATCCCTGCAGAAAACTGATTGTCTCTCCTTCACCAGCCACTGGTTGCCTATAGTTGGCTATCTAGGGGTGTGGGGCCTTGCAGAATTTCCCCCATACACATTGGCATGTCAGCTGGTGGTCACTGTCTAGGTCTCATTTAGACAGCCATGTTATTGAGATTTCATGGGTGCAAGCCTCCTTGTTTTGTCTAGAAGACATTAGCAGCAGGCTGTCTGGTCCTCTGGCTGTTACGGTCCTTCTGACCCCTCTTTCTGACCCCTGAGCCTTAGGTTGTGGATCTGAAATAGTTTTCCTTTTGTTGCCCACCCCCCCCAAAAAAAAACCCCAAAAATCCAAAAAACAAAACAAAACAAAACCAAAACAAGAAGCAGCTTCTTTGATGAGGAGAGCTGTACTCATCTGTGGGTAGAAGGATAAGCATTTAGAACATGGTTAGAAATTATACTGGTTTAGGAAAAGGGCAGTAGTAGGTTCTCCTCCAGGGTCCATGCCTAGCCTACTACCTTAGACTGTAGAAGTGTGTTGTTATTATTTTTAAAGATGTATACTAAAAGAGAAATCATACTAATGATTCTTCTTGCTTTTGCTTTGCTTCTAGAAAAACTAATTGCTTATCAACGGGAGTTTCTTGCTCTAAAAGAGCGTCTTCGAATAGCGGAGCATAGGATATCTCAACGGTCCTCTGAGCTGAATACCATCGTCCAGCAGTTCCGCCGTGTAGGAGCGGTCACTAATGGAAGTAAGGCTGCACTGGATACGTTTTCAGGTACTTCGACAGTCGCAGACGATTAAGAGTTGTTATGGAGCATGACTGGACAGTCCCATGAATGCTTTACCAGCCAGGATGTGCTGCCCTTTCCAGAAAGAAAAATCACAAAATCTGCTATCCTGGTGAATTATAAACACATTTTTACTCATTGCTGAATTGATTTAGACAGAACACTGTTATGTTCCAGTTGTGTACATTTTATCAGTAATAATGAAGAACCTGTGACTTTTGAAAGCATTCATAATGAGATTAAATGTTAACTTTTGGGCTGGCAAGATGGCTCAGTGGTTAAAGAAAGCTTGATGCCAAGCCACACAGGTTTTTTGTTGTTGTTGTTGTTCAATCCCCAGGTCCCAAATGGTATCCAGAATAAATCAGTTCCCACATTGTCTTCAGACTCCCCACCCCCTAAATAAATGTTTTAAAAATAAGAAGTGGATTTTAACTTTTAGTTCAGCATGTTTATGATATAACCAGTGTCTGACCTTAGATGGCCTCTGAGGAAATCTATGAGGTGCTTGGAGTAGTCTTTGCTCTTGCATCTGTCTGAGAAGAAGGAATAAGTAAGAAGGACAAACCTGGCTTCTAATAGTGCCTACCTGGGGAGTGTCTGAGTGTCTCCTCCTCTGTGGACTTCCGGTCAGTCAGAGGAACACTGCTTCTCTCCCACGGTGCCTTCTGCCTCTGCTGTTCATTGATTATGCCAGAGCGCCCGGCCCCAGCACTCTTTCCAGACTGGCATTTTAGATTCAGCTTCATGTACTCTAAACAGAGCCAGCCAGGGATGCCTTTCATCTTGATATCAACACCTGACCTGGTTTTCAAAGTTTCGTGTTTTTCCCTCTCTTCCTGAGGGCACATGTGTGTTTTGTAACTGTAGCATTTACAATTACAGAATGCTACAGTTCAAAAGAAACCACCCAGAAGCCTTATGTTCAATGGTTTCTGTTAACAACATTTTTTTGTTTCCTTTTAGTTTTTTTTTATTCATATTTTTTACAAAATATTTTCTTGAAATGATACTATTAAGCATTTTTACATTATCATTTTTCATTTGTTCGTTTGAGACAACGTCTTTCTCTGTAGCTCTGGCTGTCTTGGAACTTGCTATGTAGACCAGGCTGGCCTCAAACTCACAGAGATCCGCCTGGCTCTGCCTCCCGAGTGCTGGGATTAAAGGCGTGCACCACAATGTCTGACATCATCATTCTTCATTACATTTACATTAACATTTTATTTTAATGGATAAGATCTCCCTCCCCGGCGCATGCTGACCAAGAAGTCACTATGTCGCCCAGGCTGACCTCAGACTGTGATCTTCCTGTTTCTGCATCTCTAGTGCTTAGGATTAGAGTTGTGTACTCACCACACTGGCTAAAATACTTTAATAGCTAATATGCTAATCATAAACCACAGCAAATTAAGCATTTCCTTCTATAATTAGCAAATGAATGTTTTCCTGGGTCATTTTTTTTTTTTCTCCTCCAAATCACAGCTCTGTGAGAAACATTTCTGTGTATCAATTGGTTGCATTTCTGGCAGCCCTTATGGTCTTCATTAGATTATGTTTGATGACCGGTGATTTTCAAACACATGGCACCATTCCTGGAACAAGACAGAAAGCGATTCAGTATTTGCTGAATGCATAAAAGCTAAAATCATCAAGAGGAGATGACTGAGTCACAGGACAGACTGCCTTAGGGCCTTTGATTCTGCTCAATATCTAGAACAACAATTATCCCATGACTGACATTTAAGCATGATTCAAGCTTTGCTGATTGCTGGATGGGAATAGGATATTGTAACTTCCTGATTTCTTTACACATGAGATTCAACTTTAATTCCATCTATGATATGATGTATGTGAGTTTGGTGTGGGGTTTTTTTTTTTTCTCTTCTGCATGTATATCCTTGTACCACCTGCGTGCCCAAGGAAGCCAGAGGAAGGTGTCAGACCTGGGACTGGGTGCTGGGACCCTGGTCCTCTGGAAGAGCAGCAGCCAGTACTTTGGACTGCTTGCTGAGCCGCCTCTCCAGCCCTCTTGTCATATTTTTAATGGTGTTGTGGCCACAAGTCTGTCCTGCTAACTTCCTTGCTTAGAAGGTGAAGTTTCAGTCTGATGAACGTTACAAACAGGATTGTGTAACTAACAGAAGTTCTTACTCCGTAGTCTATGGACATAGCGGCTCACTGGTTCCCCCAGATGAAAACGGAAACCGCGTGAAGATTGACGCATGCCCAGCATTCTCCACTGCTGCTGTTTACATTTTTTCACTTCAAATTTTTAGAGAAATATGATTTCTATATAAAAGTTTGGTGAAATGTTAATGCATAAAGAAAATGAAAGTTAGGAACCGAGGCACATGCCTGGGATGGAAGAATGTGGTTTCATAGCAGATTTGAGGCCAGCCTGGGCTACGTATATCAACAACCTGTCTTAAAAAAAGACAAAAAGAACATTCAGAGGTGTTCTTGTGTTTGCTGTTGACTTCATATGTAGATGACATAGTTAGAGCGTGCTTATTTGTAATTCACATAAAATGTTCGCAGCTAGTTTTTAAGAGAGAAAATCAGAGGCTTCTGTACGTTAAGGGGTTCCCACCACTTAATAGTCTTTCTGTGTTTCAGATAATACCATAAAGCTACTAAAGGAGTTGACAAGCAAAAAATCCCTTCAAGTGCCAAGTATTTATTATCATTTGCCTCATCTATTGCAAAATGAAGGAAGCCTTCAGCCTGCGGTGCAGATTGGCAATGGAAGAACCGGAGGTGCGTTCACCGTGTGCCGTTTACCTGAACTGTGGTTTGGCAAGCTATTTTGGCCACTAGGAAGAGGTCTAGTAGGTCAAAGTAGGACAAAGGATTAAAATTCTTTTTTTTTTTTTTCTTAAATCTCTGCACAGCAACTGAGGTTCCGTCCAAGCTGCTTGTTGAAGGATATGGACATTTCTTCTCCATATAGCAGAACAGGATTCGGTAGACATGTAGTTCAGGCAGATGAATGCTTAAACCTTTGCAAATTTTCTGTTTTAAAAATGGGGGGGTACACCCTTATTTCCTATCCCAGCATTAATGGCTCTTCACAGTCCTGCCAAGGGGTTTGTCTTACATGTGCCCAGCTTTTCCCTGGACAGACCGAAGCATTGCCTCTCTCATTAGCTTCCCATGTGATAACACTTGGATGTGATACCGGGAGCACTGCCCTCAGAAGGTAGTCAGAAGAGGGTGTCGGGTCTCCTGGAACTGGAATTATAAATGGTTGTGTGCCACCATGTGACCCTGGGAATAGAACCCAGGTCTTCTGCAAGAGTGACATGTGCTCTTCATGGCTGAACCATCTGTCTAGCCCTTGTGTTAACACTTGAGAGAAGTTGATTTAGTTGGCTTCTCTTTTTTTGTAGTTCTGGGGTTAGAACCCAGAGCCTCATGAGTGCTAGACCAGCACCCCTCAACAGAGTTGTACCCACAGTCCTGTAGGGGTTTGATTCAGCCCTGTTTTCTCCCATCATCTGCGCTGTTGGTATAAACCTCTGCATCTCTCTTGTTTCGGTTCTTCCATCTTTCTATTTCATATGTGATCTACAACAACACACGATCTTCCTATGGAGGCTGTGAGCCTTAAAATAGCATGTTCAGATGAACTCTTTTTTTTTTTTTTTTGTATTGATTCAAGAAAAGAAATATTTACTGAGGCCAGGCATTCTTCAGGGGCTGAATATGCAAACACTAACATGATGTATAGTACACTCTTAGTTACTTTCTTTAGAACATCAATTGTTAATTATTTTTAAAAGCTCACATTAATATCTTCCTCTAATAGCCACTCCGATCCGATGACGGTTGTACTAGACTCCGGACTACAAGTGGAGCAGAATGTCATTAGGAATCATTTCACTGACTTTTTTTTTTTTTTTTTTTTTTTTTTGCCAGTCATATTTGGTTCTATCCTAGGTCTCTGGACTGTCCAGACTGTGGTTCCTGGCCCTCTAGGCAATGTCGGGGTGAGCTCCCTCTTGTGGCATGAGGCTCAAGTTGGACCATTGGTTGGCCACTCACACAAGTTTTGCGCCACCTTTACCCCAGGACATCTTGCAGGCAGGACAAATTATAGTTCAAAGGTTTTATGGCTGGGGTTGGTGTCCCAATTCCTCTGCTATGGTATAAATTAAATAGAAAAAAAAATCAGGGGCTGGAGAGACGGTTCAGCGGTTAAGAGCACTGGCTCCCCTCTGGATGACCCAGGTTCAAATCCTAGCACCCACATGGCAGCTCACAACTATCTGTAACTCCAATTCCAGGGGATCTGACACCCTCATACAGACATACATGCAGGCAAAACACCAATGCACATGAAATATAAATAGATTAAAAAAAAAAAAACCAAACAAATGGGCTTTTTGCTATCCCCCTGAGACAGGGTGAACATGCATTAGGTGGTTTTGGAGGTGTTTGGATGATTTTTGAGCACTTAGGAGAAGACTGGGCTTGAGGGATTGGCCATGGAGAATTCTAAGATTCCAGATGGAATAACTGGACAAATGGTGCACACTGTTTCCTGAAATCTGGGAGAATAAAGCATGTTCTACAGCATTGTTTTTTAAAATTTATTTTTATTGTATTTTAACTATACAGTGTGTGTGTGTCTGTATGGGATATATGGATGTGAGTGTGGTACCTGGGGAGGTCAAAGGTGTGAGATGCCCTGGAGTTACAGGCCACTGTGAGGCACTTGATGAGGGTTCTGGAAACGTGGGAACCAGAGTCACATCCTCTGCAAACCAATAGTTGCTATTAACCTTTGAGCCATCTCTCCAACTCACAGCATTGGCATTCAAGAGAAGAGAATGTGCTAAATTTGGACAAGTGAGGAAGCTTTGAGATGCTAAAGTGGAGATGTCAAAGAGGCAGTTGGGTAGTTGAATCTGGGACTCAGAGGGGAACTCCAAGTTAGGTTTAATGCTGTGGGTCATCATTCATGAGTACTTAGTCATTAAAATGTGTATGAATGAAATCACCCAGGGCTTAGGATACCAGCAGCTAATGTACAGTGAAAGAAGAAGATAAAGCTGGGAAGAGCAACTGACCCATCATCACCTCTTAAGGAAACAAGAAAGGCTAAACTAACAATGGATGCTAAAAGCAGAATATAGCTTAGTTATAACTGAAGGTAGACTGAGTAATTGAAGATTGGGAATGCTAAATTTAGATAGTTCCTACCTTTTTTTTTTTCTTCCTGGCTTAAAGGAAGTAAGTTTTAGAATCTGAAATGTGACTTCCCTGCTCCTAACCTCCCAATGACTGACTCCTGTTCAGAGTTGAACTCCGTGTGGGATGCTTGACCTGAGCCCTGATTCTCTCCATGGAGGCTTTTTCTGCCTTAGATCTATTCTGATCCGGCTAGATCTTGATAATGTCAGGATCATCGTGTCTTCAGCATCCTGCTGCTTCCTCTTCTGGAGTGTTCTGCCTCCGCTCTCTTAAGTCTCATGAAAGCAAAGGCATCATTTAAATTGTTTCCTGTTTTATGCCTAACACGTAGAATATTGCCTTGTGTTTACGGGGTGCAGAACAAGTAGAATACATCTTGGAGGCCCTGACAACTGTTTATCTCTAGAGTGGAAGAGAGGGGCCTTTGGGACAGTTCCTCCTACAGCTTGTTCCTTAGTCTTGGCACTTGCAGAACAGTGAGGGTAGAACCGTGGTTTTTCAGCTTCAGAATTCTAAGTATTTCTTAGCATCTCCAGTAAACTCTTCCGTGATCAAGATTCATTTTGGTTTTGTTTGAGACAGGGACTCTCTATGTAGTCCTGGCTTTTCTGGAACCAGGCTGGCCTTGAACTCAGAGATCTGCCTGCCTCTGCCTTCTGAGTGCTGGGATTAAAGGTATGTGCTGGCATACCTGATTTAGGATTATTTTTTAACATTTGCTGTGGTGTATGTATAATACTTAGAATATTAATGCCTTAAGATATATTTTTTAAAAGATGTTTATTTATTTATTATGTATGTAGTGTTCTGCTTTCATGTATGCTTGCCCGCCAGAAGAGAGCATCAGATCTTATTACAGGTGGTTGTGAGCCATCATGTGGTTACTGGGAATTGAACTCAGGACCTCTGGAAGGATAGTCAGTACTCTTAACCTCTGAGCGTCTGACCATCTTTCCAGCTCCAAGATATAGTTTTTTAAAAAATACTTTGAAATACAATGTGTAGAATCCCTCAAGTCACTGAGCCAGATAAAGTTGTATGATAAAATGAGGAAAAAATGGGGTTAGGATCACAGTGCTGAACCCTGTCAGTTGCACATGAAGAAGAACCTGTAAGATCGCACATGATTATACATGGCACAAGTTAACTACAATGAATATGGTACTTTGCTTAACACCAGGAGGCTCTCCTGATAGAATTGAATGCAGGAGGGCTCCAGCCTGGAGGCTCTTGTGAGTGGTCCAGGGTGAACTGTCTGAAATTGGACACAGTCTAACCCTGTGTGGATGATGCGGATGGTTGTCTTCATAGCAGCTGGTAAATATTTAAGGTGTGTGTGTTTTGTGTTTTCCCACACAGTTCAGTTCATTTTTCTAAACTTGGCTTAGCTGGGTTCATTTGCCAAGTGTCTACTTACTGTGTGTCTCAGAGAAGAAATCACACATAAACAAATGTGAAATTCATATTACATCCAAATTGTTCGCTAATGCATTAATCATGCACGAGTAAGCTTGCATTCATAATGAGCAGTAGAGTAGGAACTATAATTTTGAACCTTTTAATGTGTCATCCACAATCTGTAGTTCACACTGCTCCCTCTGCCAGCTGAGGACCCAGCGCCCTCAGATATTCCCATCATCTGTACTCACAGCACAGGGTCCCAAACCAGGACGTTCACATTGACGCTGTACTGCTAATGAATCATAGATCTCACACAAGATTTTGCCATGCTCATTTTTCTGTTCTGACTCAGGATCCCAGGTTCCATGCAATCATCACTTCATCATGTTTTCTTAGTCTTTTCTGTCTGGAGCAGGTCTTGACACTGGTGTTTTTGTGACTTGTCCCTAAATTGTATTTGCCTGGTGTTTCTTTGCCTGCATGGTTCCCTCAAGCTGCAGATACAAGGACATTCATTGTGTGTCAGATGTCAGGGTGTCTGACCTCTACTTGTGGGGGAACATGTTTTTTGCAGCTGTTTGTTTTGCTATGAGGTTTAGCCTTTTATTATCATCACTTATTTGCAGTGGTATTTACACACACACCCGCCCCCGGCCTAGGCATGTGGAAGAGAATTATAGTATTATAAATGTCCCCTTTTACTCTTTTTCTTTCTAAAATTGAATCCCTCAGTTACTCCTCTACATACGTCTGTATTGTCTTCTAAAATCTTTTTACATAATTCCTGTATTCTTTTTCCAGTTTCAATAGTAATGGGAATTCCTACCGTGAAGAGAGAAGTCAAATCTTACCTCATAGAAACCCTACACTCCCTTATTGATAATCTGTATCCTGAAGAGAGGCTGGACTGCGTTATAGTTGTCTTCATAGGAGAGGTAATTCCTTGTTATTTTTTTTTCACCATATGTAATCTGAGAGTTTTGCTAATCAAATATTTGTGTGTGTTTTTAAAAGCATTTAGACCAGCAGTTCTCAACCTATGGGTTGAGACCCCTTGAGGGTGGGGATCGCATATCAGATATCCTACGTATCAGATATTTACATTATGATTCATAACAGTAGCAAAATTACAGTTATGAAGTAACAACAAAATAATCTTATGGTTGGGGTTACTACACCATGAGGAACTGTGTTAAAGAAGGTATTAGGCATTACCACAACATAAGGAACTGTATTAGGAAGGGTGAGAACCACTGCCTTAGAGGATGCATTGTCCCATTACCCTGCTGGAGTTTTGAATGGGGAAGGGCTGGCAGTGTAGCCTAGTGGTACTGATGAGATCCAGGTCACTCCTGAGCTGTCTCCCCTTATGGAGAGAGCTAGTTCTGGGCCCCGAGTCTCTCTGTTTCAGAGTTCTTTATTTCTTTTCACTGAATATAGTCTTAATGACAAAGTAAACACATATATACTACTAAAATCAGTTACGTAAACATAATGGAACTTGCCTGTTTTTCATCGTGTAAATAGAACATTAGTTTTTAAAAACTTAAATAGTTCTTCCTATGGCTTGTATACATATATACCAGAGGATCATTCTGTATATTGTGAATATTTTTTTTTATGCCTCCCAAAAAAGACTTTAAGAGACTAAAGGTCCCAGCATAATTTTTTTTTTTTCTGTCTTCCAAATATTTCGTAGTCTGGTTTCAGAATCATTTTTTTTTTTTTTTCAATTTCTGATCTGTAGGTGAGAGGTTGTTTCCCCTTGAGTTCCTGCAATGATCAGCAAAGCATCAAGTATTTATGTAAATAAAGTGTTGCATATCTGTATAGTTACTGACTTGATACTAATTCCTTAAATATGGCTCAGGACCCAAACACATTAAAACTACTCCTGTGTGACCAGCATGCAGCTGCAAAGGTTGAGCTACCTCCTCTTCCAACAGACTAGGAAAGCGCTCATTTCTTTTTTCCAGGTAATATTAGTCTGTACTGGTTAGTTTTCATTGTGAACTCAACACAACCTAGAGTCACCCAGGAAGAGAAGCCTCAAAGAATCGCCTAGATCCTATGCGGCCCTATCTGTGACAGGTCGTCCTGAATTTATAATTGAGATGCCATAGTCCACTGTGGGTAGCACCATCCCTATGCAGGTGGTCCTGGGTCATATAAGAAAGCATGAACATGAGCTAGAGAATGAGCCAGCAGGCAGTGTGATTGAAGCTTCAGTTCCTACTTGAGTTCTGGCCTGACTTCCCTCAATGATGGACTATGACCTGGAAGCATAAGCCAAATAAATGCTCCCCTGAGTTGCTTTTGGTCAGAGTGTTTTTTGTTTTTAATCATAGCAAATAAACTACAGCAATTTGATTTTCCAATGTGATGGGTAGAAAGTAACACTTTGGCCTTTGCCAAAATAGCTTAGTTTGGAGACTGGTTGGTTGAAAAGTAATTCTTTGCCTTTATTTAATTTGGATTTCTTTACTGTATGGGATTAAATGTAGGTTTGTGTAGATTCTGACCATTGGCATTTATAATTGTTTTCCTATAAAATTTGTTTATTTTTTTATGCTTTGATTTGTAAGGAATTTTCATATATGAGGGGAATCAACTCTTTGAAATAGTTTGTCCATTTTGTTATTTGTATTAACTTTATGATTTTTTTTTTCCTTTTAAGTAACCAAATCTGCCAATCACATATGTCTGCCCCTGGAGATGGGCACTACTTCTTTGGAAAGCAGCTAAGCAATGACTATTAATATTGAAAGTGCACTCTTGACTCAGCGTTGTGCTTGTAAAAACCAACCCAGTACAAACATTTGCATTTTCAGAAATATATTTAGGCAGATAAACACATATGCAACTCCTTAATGTGCATTACTAAAATAAGTAAGAAAAAAATATATCTTGGTCAAACTATTAGTAACTAGCAGGTGCCTTGAGACTCCAGATTATGCGGTGACGCCACTTTCTGCCAGATACATTTTTATTTATATTTATTTATTTATTTGCTTGTTTACTTATTTATTTATTTTATTTTTCGAGACAGGGTTTCTCTGTAGTTTTGGTGCCTGTCCTGGATCTTGCTCTGTAGACCAGGCTGGCCTCAAACTCACAAAGATCCACCTGGCTCTGCTTTCCGAGTGCTGGGATTAAAGACATGCACCACTGCTGCTTGGACTGATACATTTTTATAAAGTTAGAATTTATTTGCAGTGAGAATATTATTTTTGTATAGTGTTAGCAGTGCTCCAGTCTCTGAAAAGCCCTCTTGGACTGAAGTGTTTGTCTGCCTGTCTCCTTAGAATTTCAGTGCAGAAAGTCTGCCTTGAACAGAAGAATTGAATATTTCACTAGATTCAGTCATGAGGCACTTCAAAATCATTGCTGTGTGTGCTTACATCTCTATGGGTTAGTTAGAAGTTTTTTCTCCTAGGTGTTCTGCTAGCCTGAGGTCTATCAGGCACTAGTAGCAGGTACATCTTCTGTGGTTTTGACCATGATTTGTGCACAGGATGACTGAGATCTTCAGACTCTCCTCAACACGTTTCTGCTCACCTACTCAATAACATTGTACAAATGTCTAATGGGTATTGTAGCTGTTTAAGTAAAAATGGCCTCCATAGGCTCCTATATTTTACATGCTTAGTCATCAGGGAGTGGCGCTGTTTGAAAGGATTAGAAGGATTAAGAGGTGTGCCCTTGGGGTTGGGGATTTAGCTCCGTCATAGAGCGCTTGCCTAGCAAGCGCAAGGCCCTGGGTTCGATCCTCAGCTCCACACACACAACACACACACAAAGGTGTGGCCCCCTTGGAGGAAGTATGTTACTGGGGATGGGCTTTGAGGTTTCATGCCAAACCCAGAGTCTGTCTCTCTGCCTATGCATCAGGATGTAGTTCTTTGCTACTGCATCAAGGTCTGCCTGTAGGCTGCCATGATGATGATGGACTAAACCTCTGACCAATGGTAAGCAAGCCCCCTGTTAACTGCTCTCTTATAAGAGTCGCCTCGGTCATGGCATCTCTTCACAGCAACAGAACACTGCCTAAGACAGGCAACTCTTAATTTGTCCAGAACTAAATTAGTCTAGCCCTCTCAAGCTGCTGCTCTTCCAGGTATCCCATATGCTCAGGGGAGTTCTCCGTGTGCAGTACTAATCACCTGTACCCAGTATGTTGGACAGGTCTGTGTGTCCTCCGTCCTGTGTGTGTTACTCCAGCATCTGAACACTGCCTCTTCCTCTCTTTCCACGCCCTGCGTCCTCCATCCCTTCTGTGATGCTCCCGCTGGTCTCCCATTTAAATCGGTGATAGCACTAACAGGCAGATATGAAAAATATATATCCATATGCACACACACACACACACACACACACACACACACACACACACACACACGTGTATATATGTTTTCAAACAAATCGGGAATTTCTGTGAGGCCATGCATTGTCTCTAGTTTAAACATGAGCAGAGATTAAGAGTGAAGAAGTGGGGAGATGCTGGGCATGTTGATGCATGCCTGTGAACCCGGACCTCAGAAGCCTTGAGACAGGAGGATTTCTGGGAGTTCCAAGCCAGCCAAAGCCACACAAGATCAAAATCAAAACATAGTGCTAGAGTGTGGGGGCCACCTGTACGTCACTGGGGGCTGTGGTCTTTCCCTGGGCCACTATTTGTTATTTATATTTTTATTTGTTTACTTATTACCTTTTTCTTTTTAGAATTTAAAGCATTTATTCATTTTAATTTTTCAATCATTTTGTTTTTTGAGATTACAATATAATTAGATCATTTCCTCCTTCCAATGTGCCCCCCCCATATGCCCTTCATTGCTCTCTTTGAAATTCATGGCTTCTTTTTTCATAAACTGTTGTCATAAACGTGTGTGTGTGTGTGTGTGAGTGTGTGTGTGTGTGTGTGTGTGTCTAAATACATAACCAGAACCGGCTCAATCTGTATGTAACTTATGTATATGTTTTTAGGGCTGACCTTTTGGTACTGGATACCCACATTGGCGTGCTCTTCCCCAGGAAGACTCCTCTCCTGTTCTCAGCATTCCTTCGTGGCTGGTAGTTCTTTGTGTAACGTTGAGGCTGTGTGGACTTTTCTCCCATCCACGCTGGCTTGTCTGTTGTTGCCTTTGTTCAGCTCGTGTTTAGGCAGCCATGCTGATGAACGTTTATGAGTGTAGCGTTCGGCACTCCTAGGAGCCATGACCTCACAGTATACTCCCTGTTTCTCTGGCGCTTAGGATCTTTCCATCCCTCCCATGCAATACTCCCTGAGCCTTAGGTGCAGGAGTTGTGTTGTAGATGGCCTGGGCTCTGCAGTTCTCTGTATGGATTGGTTGTGGTTTCTGTAATGGTCTCCATTTGTTGCAAAGAGAAGTTTCCTGGACGAGTTCGAGGACTGTACTTAGCTGGCTAGACCCTAGAGAAAGATGAAAATATGCCTATGGATGTTTTGCCTGCATCCGGGTTAGGTGCCACCAGCCCGCCTGCTATCAGTGGAGGCCAGAAGAGGGAGTAGAACCCCTAGGGCTGGAGTTACAGACAGGTGTGAGCCGCCATGTGGGTGCTGGGAATCGAACTCGGGACCTCTGGAAGAGCAGCCAGTGCTCTTACCACTGATCCATCTCTCCAGTCCATATTTCTTTTCTTGAAAGGACTAAAAGATGCCTGTCTTTGAAGGAGTCATCATTAGCTATTGTCCTTTGTTCCTCTCTGGATATCTCACTTCATGAGTCCTTTAAATATATGATAAAACCCTTAGAGAATATTAGAATTGTAAGGGACTGCACATCGGTGCCTTATTGAAAGTTTACTGGCTCAGTTCAGAACTTCAGAAGGGGCTGAGAGGAATGAATTGAGTTGCTCTGGAGGATTCATTGTGTGACCCAAGTATGGTTGGTCCTTTTTTAAAACTTAGAGTTCAATTATAGTATTTAGAGTATAATGATCTTTTGTTAACTATATGCCTCATATTTATGTATTTTTTGCTCTTATTCTATATACTAATTCTTGTATTATTTTTATTACCCAAGATCATTTTGGCAAAGTATTTCCTCATAGTGTGCTCTGGGTTTTAGCAGACTCTTTTTCATGCTCTGGCCTTGTATTTGGGGAGTCCCCAGGTATAAACCCTGATGGGATGAAGTGTCTCCACCTCGCTATGAAAATGAAAAAGGCCTGCTTTATGGTTTACTGTTCTCACCCTGTACTTTGAGAGCCTCTTTATTTTCAGATGACAGAAAACCCAAAAGAAATAACAGGGAAAGCGTGCAAGGCCTCTGGACAAGAGGGTCCATTTATATTTCTGTATTCCAGTGAGATGGCTCAGCAAGTGAAGGAGCTTACCTCCAAGTCTGATGAGCTGAGTCAGTCCCCAGACCGTCATGGTGTAGGATAAGTGATGCCTGATAGTTACAGCCTGACCTCCACATGCACGCCATACTTGGAGAGCTTCCCTCTCGCCAAGTAAATAAATCCATATTTAAAATCAAAGACAAGGGAGCCAGGATCAGGTGGTCATGGTGGCCGACTGTGACTTAGATGGCATGGTCTTGTGATTCCGGACTACAGTGTGACTTTTTTTGTGAGTATTCCCAGCCTGATTCCTCAACCCAACCACAGGCCCCATGTGTTCATTCAAGCCATTTTTCAGTAAATCTTTTTTCTAGTTATTGTTGCAGAATCTGTTTCTGCTGGCGGCAGCTAAGATCCTATCTGATGTTTGGGGAAAAAAAAAAAGGACAAAGCCAGATGGTGGTCGTGCACACCTTTAATCCTAGCACTTGGGAGGCAGAGGCAAGTGGATCTCAATGAGTTCAAGGCCAGCCTGGTCTACAATGCAAGTACTGTTAAGCAGAGAAATCTTGTCTCAAAAAACTCTCCCCAAAAAGACAAAAAAAAAAAAAATTTAATTTTATAGCCTACCACCAAACAGGACAGGCAGTTGGTGGGGTTATAGGGCTGTGTTGGTGGTGAGATACTGTTTGAGTGGAGTGGAGAGATTGCATGGATTTTTGAGGTGGTATCAGGCAGGATGTGGCCAGAAAACTGACAGAGTGGTGATGTTGATGATAACTGTAATGATTGTCAACACTTTGGAAAGAACCTTAGCTAGTGTGTCACCCTGTCCATCTACATTTGTGCAGTTTGCCTGGAAATACTCGAAGCCTTCCCTTTAATCTTCAAGGTCCAACTTAGAGTTTGAATTGATGTTTTACAGTGGCAGGACCAATTTTGCATGTTGTGTGTAGGGGGCACACAACACAGTGTGAAGTGCTGCGTGGAGAGAACCCCGTTTCATGGTGTTCACAGGTGATGATGGAGACTTAGTCTTTTGACGGTTGCACATAGCCCGTGTTTTACACGAGGGTGTGTGCCTTTGTGTCTTCTCCAAACCCTTTGACATAAATGGCTTTAACAGTGTCAGCCGTCAGCCTGTTGGCAAGAACTAACAGATCAGATCAGTTTATACGTGAGAGTTGGTCAAGTTACTGTGGCATATTTAGTTGGCATATGCCAGGTGTTTCTACTGTAAAGATGATGCTTTTCTTTATGTGTTCAGAGTTGTCTTGGGGTGGGCAAGCTTTTTTTTTTTTTTTTTTTGGTTTTTCGAGACAAGGTTTCTCTGTGTAGTTTTTGGAGCCTGTTCTGGATCTCGCTCTGTAGACCAGGCTGGCCTCAAACTCACAGAGATCTGCATGGCTCTGCCTCCTGAGTGCTGGGATTAAAGGCATGCACCACCGCTGCCTGGCAAGACTTTTTTAAGGGAAAGGACCTGCTTCTCATCAGAATGTTGGCACTGACTCAGCTCCCCCATGACTCCCTGCAGAAATGACGCTTGTGTGTGTTCCATTTCCATTGTTTCTCCTCCATTTGTTAATTGGAGTTCCTTATGCTCAGTTGTAGATATGTCGACCAGTTCTGGTTTGTTAATCAAGTTGTGCACATGCATGTGCGTGTGGCTTGTTGTGGCCATTGGTGGTTCCATCTGCTGTGGCCTGCCTGTTTCTCCTCACTTTGTTGAATCAGAATAGTTTTAAGTTAATCTTGGATTTTCCTTGCCCTGAATTTGGGCACTTTTTGAAGGAACCTGCTTCTTTGTATTAGAGGTGGGTCTCAGAAATAAATCAAGATCTGTGGCCTGGGGGATGCCCCAGTCAGTAAATTGTTTACTTTATGAACATGAGGACCTGAGTTCAAGTCCCCAGAACCCACATAAAAATGCCAGGTATGGTGGTGGCACACACTTGGAGTCATAGTGGTGGGGAGGCAGAGACAGGGGATGCCTGGGATTTGCTGGCTAGCCAGTCTAGCTTAATGTGTGAGCTCCAGGGTAGTGAGAGATGCTATCTCAAAGGAGGTGGGTAAGCAGTATTCCTGAGGAGGGTGCAAAGTTATCCTATGTTCTCACATGAGCATATAACTACCCAGATATACAGGAACACACATACACATCAAGATCTTGATTCTGCATGTGCTCATTAGCTGAGGGAACATTTTCTTTCTCACCCTTCCAGTGGAGATTCCCTCATTTCTGTATAATTTTAGGGCTTTCTCTATGTAAATCATCTGTCTATCACATGTTTTTTAATGGTATCTCTAGTCTCATAGGGTCCACTCAAGCCTTCCCTCACTCCTCAGTTACTAAACCCTCTTCTCCAAAGTGAAGAACTTGGTTGTCAGGATTCACAATGAATCAACTTGTTTTTTCAGAGTTAGCTAAGCATAAAGTAGGTTTTGAATTTTTGGGCTGATCCTGAGATCCAGCACATGCTGGGAACTAGGGTTCATTATTTGTCCTGTTTTCTTTCTTCAGCCTTATGGCATCCAGAGGGCTGTTTTCCGAAGGTGATTGGCTTAGTTTTCCTCCTTCCTTGTCCACTTCAGTGTGTTTATATTCCTCATTCTTCAGTGATGGGTTCAGGATTGATATTCTTGTTTCCTGTTTTGAATTACTTTAGGGGCATGAGAAGCATGAAGCTGCTTTAAAAAATAATCTGTATAAAAAGTTACCATCAAAAGTACCATTTCCACTTCATCCCTTCTACCCCATTCTCTAGACTGGTTATCAATATACCTAATTATATCTTGATTGGAAAATGTCCATACAAGTCCCATTTTAATTGATGTTTTCTTTGCAGCTTAAGAGGTCCTTAGCTTTTGTGAGTTTTTCTGTGTGCACTGTAGAGAGGTTCCAGGTTTTATGAATACATCAATTATAGGTGCCCTGTTGGGTTTCAGTTTCTAGTATCTGTCCCTGTTGCTGGGATGTCGTGTCCCTACAGAAGCGATTTAAGGGAGAAAGGTTTTATTCTAGCTCACAGCTCAAGGGCGGGGGAAGCAAAGTGGGAGGAACGTGAGCTGGTCACAGCCAAGCAGGGAAGGGGGAATGCTTGTTGCTGCTCAGAGAACTGCCTTTCCCTATTCAGACAGTCTGGGATCAGAGCCAGAGGAAGGTGCCGCCCACAGTGGGCGGGTCGTCCCACCTCAGTTACCACAGCCTAGATAAACCCTTCAGGCACACAGGTGGTTCTAGACCTGCTGTTGATTAACTCAAACCACCACAGCACCTGACTGTTCTTTCCACTTGATTTGTTGTGGACTGAGAAGTGAAGCGTGGATCTCACTAACCATTTTTTTTTTTTTTAATTCTCTTATAGTTTTTGTTTTATAAATGATAATACTATGTTGTTGGGAACATAGGTTCTTTGAGCTTACCTTAATAGTTACTTGTCCAGCTAATATTTTAGTTAATTAATTGTTGTAGTTGGTGTTTTGAGATAGTGTCTCACTGTGTAGCCCTGGCTGGACTAGAACTTATTGTGTAGACTGAGCAGGCTCAAACTTTTAGAGATCCACCTGCCTCTGCCTCCCCGGTACTGAGATTAAAGGCGTGCACCACACTGGCTCCTGCTGGGACTTTTGAGTGTACTCATGCACTTAGTGTTTCCGGGGCAGGGTCAAGTGAGTTCAGCCTCACTGGTGAGAATATTGTGGCTTGTGCTTTCTTCTGATATTCCTTCACACTCTGGTCTCCCTTCCTTTTTGAGTCATTTAACAATACGTTTATCCCAAAGCTTAGAGTTGAAGTTTCCTTTCTCAACAGATGAGTTTAGTTGCCTTCTGTGTTGATAATGACTAATTGTTTGCTCCTGTGTGTCTCCTCCTCTCACTCTGGGGATTGAACTCAGGGCCTCGGACTTGTGTCATTATCAACCCTTTAAAGAAAATCCTTTAGCTTTGGAACAGGGTCCCAGGAGACTTTGAACTTGTGATCGTTTGCATTCGCCTCACAAATAGCTGGGGTTGCAGGAACCCCTCACAGCACCTGCCCTACCCCACACCAGTCATTGTCTCTCCTCTTCTTACGTTTACAGTGTTGGCACTCTGTCCCTGGGTAGGGACTGTGGGAGTGGGGCTCTGCAGGCCTGGCCAGGTGTTTTTCCTCTACAGCTCTGAAAGAAATTTTTACCCCCATTGTATGGTCTGTTTGTTTTGCTTTATTTTTGCATGTTTTATTTTTCTGCTACTGGAGAAAAGTTTCATATATACATACCTTTGCAACTTTGTATTGAGCCTTTTGTGGGGCCTTTCTGTTTTCTTAGCTGGTCTCTGGAGAGTTTTCTATTAGGGAATACACTAAACTTGATCCATTTCCTCTTTTCCTCTTTGCCCCTCCTCTGTCCCAGCTGCCTTACTTACTGTCAATATTATCTTGCCTGTTACTTGGTTCATCTGCTTTCAGTACCTGCTCTTTGACTGGAAGATACACATGTGGGGTGGCTGTGTGGCCGCGTCCCTCTGCTTTGTTAGATTCTGTCAGCCTTTCTGCACTGGCAAGGTGTATTCCGTTCTTTCTCTCTCCCCATTCTGTTCGTTCTCCATGATGCGGTCACCAGTGTTCAGCCAGCACTGTTGTCCTTTGGATGTAGTTCCCCCTATCTTCTCTTGATTGACAAAAACTCATCTCAGCAGTGATTCATGGGAACAATGGCCTCTGAGGTCCCATATGATTGTCGTGGTAAGTTTTTGCCAACTTGACACAAACTTAGATATACCCGGAAAGTGGGAACTTAATTGAGGAATTTGCTTCCATCCAGTTGACCTGTGGGGTATTTTCTTGATTATTTATTGATGTGGGGAGTCCAGCCCATTGTGGGCGATGCCATTCCTAGGCAGGTAGGCTTGGGTTATAAAAGGAAGGTAACTGAGCCAATAATGAGTTCCTCTATGATCTCTGCTTTGGTTCCTGCCTCTAGGTTCCTGCCTGAGTTTTTGCCCTAACTTCTCTTGTTAATGAATTATAACCTGTAAGCCAGATAAACCCTTTCTGCTCCCAAGTTGCTTTTGGTTAGTGTTTTATCACAGCAACAGAGAAGCTAACTAACTAGGATAACGATCGCTTCCGCCATTGTAGTTTAGCTGGGTATAGAAACTCTAAGTTACCCCCCTCCTTTTTTCTCACCCTTCTTCCCTCTCTCCATCCTTCATGTGTGCTTGGGTACGAGTGCTAAAGTTAGCCAGACAGTCTTTCATATTCTCATTCTGTGGTATTAGAAACCCATGTTTTACCTGGTTGCTCAATTTATTCTTTTCCTATCCTTAAAGCCTGGTAATTCAGCTGTAATGTAAGTTTCAGTCTCAGGTAATATTTACCTGGAACATTATATGTTCTTTTGGCTTATGGGACTAAGTCTTCTATTTCATAAAAAAGAATGGCATTTTTTTTCTTGAGAAAAATTAAATTCATAAAACAAAGTTGAAAAATCTTTACACAAAATACCTGTATACTTACCACCCGGATTCTTCTATTCAGGTTTTAGTACTTTTGTTTGTCATGTTTCA
This sequence comes from Onychomys torridus, assembly GCF_903995425.1. NCBI lineage: Eukaryota > Metazoa > Chordata > Mammalia > Rodentia > Cricetidae > Onychomys > Onychomys torridus. The sequence goes on along the minus strand of NC_050460.1, from coordinate 32,292,183 downwards.
CTTCATCTACCCTCATCCTTTATCATCAATCCATTTCATAAAAATGTATGTTCTTTTGTGATGGGGTCTGATGAATCTTTTCCTTATTTCTTAAAGTTTTTTCTTTTTAATTTCAGTTACGAGTTCTTTAATATATAGAATGGATACCATTCTTGTCAAATTTGTGTTTGAGTATTTTTCCCACTCTGAGTGTCTATCCATACTCTTCATACTGCCGTGGTGGATGGTTTTCTTTCACAGCAGCTGCCTTCTGTGAGCTAGCAAACCCTTGCATGCCTCTATATTGCGAGGACCCGTCCTGCAAACCGACATGCTTTTTACTTTTGCCCCAGGACTGTGTCTCGTCTTGAGCTAACTTGTATTAAGGTAGTGGGAAAGTTCCCTGATTGTCACATATTCATCATGGCAGTTCCTGTGTCGAGAAAACACTTTGGCTTCTCTGATACGTTTATTGAAAACCCAGAGACTGTAATTGCGGGTCCCCACCCCCCGTTTTCTTTCATTATCTGGATTTGGAGCTAAATCTCGTGCTGGGGCTCTCTCCACTGCCTGTTGTAGGTTTGCATGAATGACGTGATGACCCATACAGTCCTCAAGTTTTTGTTTTTTCAGGATTGCTTCAGATGTTGTGGACCCTTTGTGTTTCCAAACACCTAGAGAATTGTTACAGTCCCTTCTGATGCTTGGTGATGCTTCCTAATGGCAACGGCTTCTGCTAAGTGTGGTTTTCTTCTATCTTTTCTTTAATGGCCAAGTCAATGCTTGAGAGTTTCTTCTTCCCTCCCCCATCTCCCCCCACTTCCCTTTCTCTGCCGTCTTTCAGTTATTTTATTTCAGAGTACTCATTTCTCCCCCTTTTTATTATTGTTTTGTGTTTTGCCCCCATTTTTATGAGTCATTGAATGGTTTGGGGGACAATGAGGGCATAAAGATGTGTTCTAGACTAATTGCATTATTATTATTATTATTATTATTATTATTATTATTATTATTATTTTATAAAAACAGAGGTGCCGACTTTTCTTTAAGCCACAGAGCCAGCTGCAGACCCAGCTGGTCTCTGTAGCTCTTCATGTTACCTCTGGTTATTGAAACAAAGCCAGATCCCCTTTTGAGCCTGAGAATTTCAGTTGTTAATATTTCAAAACAAAGCCTGTGGCTCTTGTGTCTGGTGTTCGCTGATAATGGTGTGTGATTTCCAGGAAGGAGCATGGGAAAGCCTATTAATTCTCTTCACCACTCCCTGCTTTCTAAGGTCCAGTCTCTCCTGGTAGACACTTGAGTGTGCTGTCAGCTGAGGGTTAGTACCTGTGTGTTTTCCCCATTTCTCCCCTGAAGCACCTACGGAGCACACCAGAGTGAGGCCCTCACTGTGGCCACATCTCCTCCAGCTCTTCTTCTCCTGTTGAACAAGTATTTATTGAAGTACCGTGATGAAGCAGGTGCTGGGGAGAACAATAGGTAACTCCCCAAACTGAAATGTGTACGAGAGTATTTCTGTACCATTGGCTCGCTCTTTTTTCGGAGGGGACGTTAGTCTGATGTTCATATTGCAGAAGAGTCAGTAGCTCTCCAGTTGGCTCTGCTGATTACTCTCCTGGATGTGCTCTTCATCCCAGCTCCGTTTCCCTTTCCTCGTCCCGTTTCCTCACCTCTGAGACCTCCTAGGTCTCTGGGCTCTGGCTGCTGGCAGGTGAAGAAGAAACAGACCCTGTGACTCTGTTCTTTCTCTGTGGCTTTCATATCAACACTTCTTTAGTTTGATTTTTCAACCTTTTTTTTTTTTAAAGATGAATGCACAGATTGTTGGTTGGGGATTTTTTTTTTCCTTTAGTAATAATATAAGTGATGCAAAGTTGTAAGCTTGCCTTTAAGTATTACTTTGGCTGTACTCCAGGTTTTTTTTTTAAGATTAAAGATTGGTGGGTATGTGTGTGCATGTGAGTGTGTGTGTGTGTGTGTGTGTGTGTGTGTGTGTGTGTGTGTGAGAGAGAGAGAGAGAGAGAGAGAGAGAGAGAGAGAGAGAGAGAGAAGGAGAATATGAATGGGGACTGTGCATATATGGGAGGTGAGAAGCAGCAGATCCCTTTGGAGCTGGAGTTACAGGTGGTTGTTTTGAACTGTCTGGTGTGGGGTGCTGGGGACCAAACTCAGGTCCTCCGCAGAGCAGTAAGTGCTCATAACTGCTGAGCCATCTCCCTAGCCCCTTTACATCCATACCTTTTGACATGCCCTTTAATATTTTTTTATTCATATCAAAATACTTTCTAAGTCCCCATGTAATCTTTTCCTTGACCCATGGGTGTTATAGAAATATATACATGTTTTTACATTCTTACCTAGTGGAGAATTTCCCACCATTCCCACTGTTCGCTGATCCATTTCAACCCATTGTAGTCAAACAACAGTTTGTTCGGTGTCAGCCCCTTTATACCTTTTCAGCACCTGTTTGTCAGCTGTTCTGTGTGTGCCTAGACAAAAACAGACTCTGTGTGCTCATGTGGCATTTTTTTATATAGACATTTAATAGGTTAAGTTGGTAAAATTACTAGGGTTTAGGGTTAAAGTCCCAGCTCCAGAGTCCCATGCTAGCCTCAGCCATGCATCCAGACACTCATTGAGGACAGAAAGGACTTTGCTTCAGCCAACACGGCCATGTGGAACAGAACAGTTAAAGGGCTTCAGAATCCCCAGTCTGTCTCCAGGGGCAGAGCAGAGCAGAGAAACAAAAGAGGCAGAGTTTTTGCTTGACTGACAGAACAGGAAATCTGGTTTAGGCCAGTGGTCTTGAGATCTTCGTCTCAGTTCTGATTTTGCAAGGCATTTGGGGGGAACTGTTATCTCTGTCATCATTTGAGGGGGCAGGCAGTCTGGTTTCTAGGGGGTGATTGCTCCTGCTCTGGGGTGCAGCCTCAGGTTCAGAGATAACTGCCTCCTTGGAGGGGTGATTTGCCCTGAGATAAAGGTGAGTTTCAATCCAGTCATAAAGATACTTGTTGATCAGTTCTGTTGCCTCTGGTGTCGAATGTAACTGCTAAGAGCATGGATCTGGGGGAAAAAGTGGCAAAATAGAGCCGGCATGGGGTGGATGGAGTGGGAGGCCAGTGGCTGGAGCTCCTATCCTTTCCACAAGTGCTCGGTATCTCTGCTGATCTGATTCTGGATTTTAAATTGTGCGCAACCATACTGGGGCATCAGTAGTATCTTGGCCTGTTGCTTTC